>NC_052572.1:82581050-82675211 GCF_016699485.2 Gallus gallus | reverse complement strand
GCCTGGTTTAGAAGGAGGAGATGGCTGAGCCGGCGGTCCGATAACCGGCAGCTCGCCCGCACGCGTAGCGCTTAGGAGCAACAGTTGCCGGTTTGGAGTCGTCGGGCGCATGCTCGCTGTGATCTGGAGGACTAATCACAATAGAGAGCGGCGGATGAGCTGCACAGAGCGGTTACGAAGCCACTTCCGCATTCCTACGCGCACGCGTTGTGCCGCCTGCAGGACTGAGCAGCGGACAGCGGCAGTTCCGCGCATTGGCCACGAGGTGGCGGCAGAGACCGCGGAAAGAACCTCGACGGGATCGATGCGGCCCGCGGCGCAATCGCTGGCGGTCAGTGCTCTGTCGCGATGACGGGGGAAGAACACGGAATGAGAAGTGGGGGGCGGTGGGGGTGAAGACGAAGAAAACAGAGGGAAACTCCTCCAAACTCAGGAAAGCCGTGCTAAGAGCTTTACAAAAAGAAAATAATAATAATAATAATAATAATAAAAATTTTAATTACTTCTTGCCAGCATCTGTTGCACTGTTTTTAAATATTCACATACCAAAATGTAACTGCCCAGTACATTTAACGACAACAAAATTAAAGCACGTTGGCAGAAAGCAGAGCGCCATATTGGTGTTCACTCAGCCTCTGTCTTCTTCGTGCTTTAATGTATTTCACAGCTACCTAATGTAAATCACAGCTACCTCTGGAAGACAGCCCGAGAGCTGTGCAGGTCCATCAGGCTCAGCTGCAGCTTTCATCTGCCCTTCTCTGGCCCTCCTGCAGCTGGAGAGAGAGCACAGGAGGGCACGTGGGATGCAGACCCTCCCCAGTCAGCCACAGCAGTCGCTCCTGCCAGCACTCCCTTTCCCCCACGTCTTTCCCATTGGACAGTCTGGAGCCCTGTGTGGCAGAGGAGGAGAGAGCTGCAGGCAGAAGGAAAACGGGCTGCTGGGATTCCTCCATCCCACTACCAGGTGTCTCCTCTGCCGATTTGGGGGTGGGAAGGGAGTTGTGGGAGCACCCGTGGGGCTCCGGGCAGGAGGGAAGGAAGCAAAGATGCAGCTGCAGGCAGCGGGCTCTGGGCTGGAGCAGTGCAGCCAGGCACAAACAGTGACAACGTACACACACAGATAAACACCCAGCACAGAATCTGGCACTCTACGGTCCTCCCAGAGCTTGTTACTGCTTTTTAGGCTGCTCTACAGGTATTCTGTCCTATCCCCTTCATTCCCCTGTCTCTTGCCCCCTTCCTTCACCCCGTGCCTTCCCCATTCCTTTTCCAGGCTTTCCCTTTCCTTTCCCCGCTTCCTTCCCCACGCCTTCCCCCTGCAACAGCCCCATGTTCTGCTGCTGTTCTCAGCTGACAATCCTTACACCACACTGTTCAAACACATCGGATCAGACTGCATACTGGCACTGATTCTAAAACAACAACAACAACAACAAATACATACAGTATTATGCGTGGATAACAAACTCCTACCTGCTTGAAGACCAATAGCAGCTCCTCATCCTGCAGTAACTCCTGCACACAGCCAGGTCTCCCGTGCAGGGATTTGGCATCCGCAGTGGCTTCGCAACATTGGATTTGAGTCTTTGACTTCCACCTCAATCTGCTCGACAGCAAACTGCCAGAAAGGAGGAAGAAGGAACGTGCCAGCAGTGGATGCGAGCGGCAGAGCCAGCAGGGCATCCCCTGCTTCAAAGGGAACTCTGCCTTTCATCCCCACCGTGGGGCAGCCACTCTCCTGCTTTGCCTCTCCCCAGGGCCTGCAGGGTTTGTTCCATTGCGTGCTGTACCCGCATGGCCAGCACGTGCTACGGAGCCCAAGTGGAACACCTGTTGCAGAACAAGTCTTCGCAAGAACAAGACCTACAACCCAGATGAGCTCCCTCTACGAAACAAAACACTTGTGGCTACAGACACAACTACAAGCTGTCTCAAAACTGGGGTTCTGGGGAATTATGGGACATGCAGCTTTCCAATCCTGAGCAGCTTATGGAAGAGCAAGGAGAAGGAAATAAAGGATGAAAGAGCACCATCAAAACAGACAGTGCATGTCCATGCAGACTCGCAAACCCACAGCTTCCTGGGTTGTTTCTGCTTTTGTAGCATTTGCGTGCTGCAGATGAGGAAAACACTCTGCTGTATGAGTCTTCTGAAAGAGATACCCAGAGGTAAATGGCAGCTAACCTGCAGACCGAGCAGTACTGCCTGGCGTTGGTCAGGGGGAGCTCCTCCTGCCGCTGCTGGATGGTGATGCTGACAGGGCTGGCAGATGCTCTGCAGGGCCAGCTCGTAGCTGGGAGCCACGAATGGACACGGCGGGAGAGAGGACAGAGCTGGCGGGGACCAGCCGAGGCATCCCTCACTCAAAAGCAGCACAAAGCCACAGCCAGCAAGCTGGGCATGATCAAGAGCATGAGGGCTCTGGAGCACAGGCCTTATGAGGAGTGGCTGAAGGAGCTGGGATTGCTCAGTCTGGAGAAGAGGAGGCTCAGGAGAGACCTTATTGCTCTCCATAACTACCTGAAGGGAGGCTGTAGTGAGCTGGGGGCCAGCCTCTTCTCTCGGGTGACTAGTGATAGGACTAGAGGGAATGGCCTCAAGCTGCGCCAGGGAAGATTCAGGCTGGACGTTAGGAAATTCTACTTCTCTGAAAGGGTGGCCTGGCATTGGAATGGGCTGCCATTCCAGAGAGGTGGTGGAGTCATCGACCCTGGTGGTGTTCAACGAGCGTTTGGATGTTGTGTTGAGGGACATGGTTTAGCAGGAACCATTGGTGAAGGGCGAACGGTTGGACTGGATGATCCTGTGGGTCTTTTCCAACCTTAGCGATTCTAGGATTCTAGGAAAGCTCGGAGAAGGCTGGAGAAATCAAGGTTGCCTCTAAGGTGCTGCTTTCAAACAGCATGAGTTGTTGGGCATGAGACGGGAAAGACAAGGTTCCGGTTCCAAAGGCTTCCAATCCCCGTGGATCTGGCTGTCTGCAAAGACAACAGCTGCCTGCTTTCCAGCAGGGTGATGCTCACCCAGCAAAGCACTCACCCAGCAGATGCATTTCCTACAGTTACAGCATTAGCAAGGTAGGAAAAGACCTCTGAGATCAGCCAGTCCAACCACCCACCTACCACCAATATTTCCTTCCCACTAAGCCACGTCCCTCAGTGCAACATCTAATGTCCCTTGAACACCCGCAGGGACAGGAACTCTATCACCTCCCTTGGCAGCCCGCTCCAGCATCTGACCACTCACTGGGAGAAGGTTTTCTTCACATCCAACCCCAATCTCCCCTCATGCAACCTGAGGCCATACCCTCTAGTCCTAGCACCAGTTCCGTGGGAGAAGAGGACCATCCCCACCTCCACATAACCTCTCGTCACGTAATTGGAGAAAGTGATGTGGTCTTCCCTCAGCCTCCTTATCTCCACACTAAGGAATCCCACTTCCATAGTGATCAGCAGTTCAGCACCTGCCCTCCTGAGCAAAAACAAGCACTGAGAACGACAGCAAAGCACACTGGATTCCACCTGGCCTGCTCCTCCACAAGCCTCACTCCTGCCACACACATACCCTGCTCTGCAGACTCAGCCCCAAAGCCTGGCTGAGCATCAGCACATGCATCATTCCTCAAACGCCCCAGCCCAGCAGCAAGGGAACAAAGCGTTGCGACAGCTGAAGCAAAAATGCTCGGGGACATTCCTGCTAGCGCTGAACGTGAACAAATCTACCACTGAGCAACAGGACGTGGGACAAACAGCAGAAAACAACCAACCTGCACAACTAACTCGTTGCTGGTTGGTCCAGATGTCTGTATGCTCCCTCCCATGGCCCAGGCCAAGCTTACTGAGCTGCTCCTCCTTTGTGCAGAACGACAACGGTGCCCATGGCATGTGGTGGCTATGCACAGCATGCCTTCTACTTGCTTTTCCTCTCTACGTCTTCCATCACCAAACAGCACCTCCAATCTCTCCCGGCTAAAAAATCACTTGGGGAAAAAAAGAACTGGCAACCTGGCTTTTCAAATTACAACTTGATGCTTTAAAGCAGAAGCTCACCTAGCAAGGACACCTACCTTACACAAGCTCAACCTACACGGAAAAGTTATTCCACTGCGCCTGCACTCTTGGCACGCATTTTCAGCTGCAATAGTCAGCCCAATTCTCAGCACAGCTTTACCATCCACAGAAAGCCAGTTCACCGCCGCCATCTTTTTCTCTCTTCTGAAACACTCTACTGCTGCAAGAAGCAACGATTACAATCACACAATCACAGAACCGTAGGAGATGGAAGGGACCTCTAGAGATCATGGAACCCTACCCCCCCGCCGCAAAACAGGCTCCATACAGCAGGCTGTACTGTAGGCATCCAGCTGGGTTTGGAATATCTCCAGAGAAGGACAATCCACAACCTCCCTGGGCAGCCTGGCTATATACCACCCCACCCATAACCTCCCCACAGCCACCTATAGCCACAAATCCTCCGATGGCTCACCACAGCCCCAGATCCCCCCTAGAGTCCCCCTCAGCTCCTTATAGACCCATACGCCTTAACAGTCCCTGCACAGCCCCCTACAGTAGCTCTATATCCCCCTGAAGCCTCCTCGCAGCTCCCAGTAGCCACAGCCCACCTTAGCCCCGGTTCTGCTTGGCTGCAGGGGGTCTGGGGTCACCGGGTGCAGCGCTGGAGGGGTTGGGGGTGGGGCACTGTTCTGATGCTGGCAGCAGCACTGTGGCGCTGGGGGACCCGAGGCCTCCATCCGTCCCAAACCAACGGCCCATCCCACAGCCCTCATCCCAATCCCACAGCCCAACCCCACGGGGGGTCCACGGGGGAGGAAAGGGCAGTGTGCTTGGGGGGCCGCGCAGGGCTCCTCTCCCTCTCCCGCTCCCGTTCTCCCGCACACCTCCGGCGGAGCTGTCCTCAGCACTCGCTCCCGTTGTGCCGCGGCTTCCGGCTCGGTGCTGCCCGGACAGCTCCGGCTGACGCCGCGCTCTCCTGCGGGGCGGCCCGGGCTGCCGGAGCGGCGCTTCGCTGACGACAGCCGCGCCTGACACTGCCGGCTCCCAACGGCCGCTCCCGCGCACGGCGGCTCAGCCAATGGGAGCCGGCGGAGCTGCCGCTGACCAATGAGACGCCGGGGGAGGGACGGAGCTGCCGCTGACCAATGAGAGCCCTGGGGAGGGACAGAGCTGCCGCTGACCAATGAGAGCCCGGGGGAGGGACAGAGCTGCCGCTGACCAATGAGACGCCGGGGGAGGGACGGAGCTGCTGCTGACCAATGAGACGCAGGGGGACGGACACAGCTGCCGCTGACCAATGAGAGCCCGGGGGAGGGACGGGCAGATGCTGCTCACGGGGAGCTCCTCCTGCCGCTGCTGGATGCTGATGCTGACAGGGCTGCAGATGCTCTGCAGGGCCAGCTCGTAGCTGGGAGTCAGGGAATGGACACGGCGGGAGAGAGGAGAGAGCTGGCGGGGACCAGCCGAGGCATCCAGGAGCATCCAAAAGCCCTCACTCAAAAGCATCACAAAGCCACAGCCAGCAAGCTGGCCATGATCATGAGCAGCATCCCGGATGCTGGAGATTCTTTGCTGCCATACACTACGGGTGCACAGCTCTCGCTGCAGGCATCCCACAGCCAGACAAAATGGGAACAAACCCGAGCTCTGCTGCACGCACAGCACACAGCCATAGCCTTGCAACATGAGCTGCCTTGCTGGTGCTTGCATCCATCCCAATCCCTGGGAATGAAGACTCAGAAGGCAGTCAAGGCGTTGATCCAGCAACAGCGTGCTTTTATTCATTAACAGCCAGGAGGGCCTTTTGGTGAGAGGTCCGGTGTACACATGGGACTCATCCTTTCTTGTTCAGGAGAGAGGCGCTCAGAGCCTGTGCTGCTGCCCGGTGCCTGGGACTGGAGCTCTGATTCTACGTCCCCCTCCACCAGGCTCGGCTCCTCCTGGCTGACGCTGACCTGCTCCTGCATGGAGCTGCTGCTGTCGGGGCACTCGGGCTGTGCTTGGGCTGGGCTGCACTGCAATGGTGCCCCGTCACAGTCCAGCTCGGTGACTGCTGTTTCTGGCAGGCTCAGGTCAGCGTCTTCTGCACCGCCGGGAGAGATGAGGGCTTCCACCTGGATGAGCACCTTCATTCCCTCACAGATGTTATATGGAAGGCTCTCATCTGAGCCGCAGCGATTCGTGCTTCCTAGCAGCTCTCCATACATGGAAGCACACAGATCGTCATCACTATACGCTCTGGCTTTTCTGCGTGGACGAGGGCTCGGTTCACCTAGGAAGGAGTAGATACACAGGCAAACAGTTAGTGGCAAACTTGCACAAGCTGAATGATGAGAGTGGTTCTTGAGATTTGATATTGCAGTGGCAGCAGGACAAAGCCAACAGGACAATAGCAACAGTAGGAGCACTGTCTCAAAAGGAACTGTTGCGCTTTTGTTGTTTGTCTTTTTCTTTTGTGTGGACTCCAAGCATGAATTGGATGGCGCTGACAAGCAGGGTTTTGACAGCTGGATGTGCACCCTTACCTGCCAGGACCACCACCTCTGTTTCCGAGGGCTCCCTGGCATCGCGCTGCAGTTGGCGTTTGGCCACAGAGGATGGTTTTCTGGGCTTGAAACAGGAACACCAACTGCATGCTGGGGATTCCTTCACCCTGCTGGGTGGACTTGGTCTGGAGGGAGAAAAGAGGGAGCGGTGTGAGTCGTGCATGGTGCAGGGTGAGGGAAGAGCTGCCCTGAGCTCTTGCCAACACTTGCTTGTTCCTAGCACTGCCTGCTTCCTGCTGAAACACAACTTAGAAGCTCGCTCTGATTCACACGGTTGAGGATAGTTCCATCCCGAGAGCTCAGCCCTGGAGTCTTGCTGGCTACATTCCCCTCAGCCATGCCAACCCAGATGCAGAGCATGCCTGTTAGTTGAACCTCAGAGTCCAAAGGGAGGGGACATTCAGTACACCACCACACGCCCCATTGGCGTCACGTAGCTTCTGCAAGTTTTGGCACTAGCAATCGTGGAGAAAAACCCACAAAAGCCCACCCAACCAAGTCTGATAGGAAGCTGCTGGAAAAGAAAGTCCTCTTTACCTTTCAGATGGAAAGTGGATGACTGTGTGGAAATTCCCCCGCGCAGCTGCGGGGCCTTCTTCCACTTGCATGTCCCTGCTCTCTGTCACAGCGGGAGAGCTGCTGTGGCCTCCCCTCTGTGCCTGTGCCTCCTCCACGGTGAGCAGCTTGGTGGCAGGAGAAGACACCCGCACAGACTTGGGCCCTGATGGAGAACTGCGCCCTGGAAGGGAAGACCACAGCTAAGAGGGAGGATCAGAAAGCAGCGGCACAGCCATCACAGTTCTGGGGGAGGTGCCGCACATCTCTCAGCCTTGCTTATCCAAACCACTGGAAAAAGAGGAGGTCAAAACCCTTTCATCAAGCTTCACCTGCATGCAAAACATCACCATGACAGGGACGGTTTTCTCATGCTCAACTATGGGCTTGGACATTCTCCGCATCCAGCCACAGGTTGCCATATTCTCATCTAAGCCCACAGGTCTGCTGGCCACGCGATAGCAAAAGCGTATCTCAACAATCCTGGAGAAGGCCTGCATTTGATCAAGGTGTCTCATCAAGACAAAGCTGATGCAGGAAGACGCTCACCTGCTCCATCTCCGACGCCTGACGTGGAGCTGGAGCAGAAGAGGACGTCGGTGTGGTTGATGAGGAACTCCACCACGTCCGACTGCCTCTGCAGTTCCACGCAGGCAGCTCTTCCGCTGGCGCAGGCAGCCTCGTTCTGCTGGGATCTGTAGAAAAGGCAGATTGGAGAAGTCATTGACCCGAGATCGTTTCCCCACGTCTGCATTTGGGCAGCCAAAGGCTGTCCAGTTGGGCTCTGGAGACTTCCGCAGTGGGCAAGCACTGATGCCACTGAAGACATTCTCCCGGGTGATCAAGGACACACCAGCCCCATCTGACAAAACCAAGGGAGCACAAATTGTCCTCCTCTCGAAAGTGTGCCCGTGGGGAGAACAGATGGAAGCCTTGTGCTGAGGCGGAAAAAGAAGTTTACCTGAAGAGGTTGGGAGCCCACACAATCGCTAAGTTCTTAGCGGGCATGTTTGTGACGGAGCAGCTCCCAGCGAGACAAGCCAAGTGTCTCAGCAGGTACTCCAGGGTCCTGGAAAGCAAGAGCCAAACCTTCAGCACCACTGAGCACGCTGTGCTCACATTCACCAAACAAACCTCACTGTTCTTGCTACTAGCAAGTAGATCAAGCTTTCCCAAGTGCCACGCTGCAGCACCAAGCCCCAGCACAGCACAGCTGCAGACATCAGCTGCACCAGCCGTGCCCCCGTGCCCAGGAGCTGACCCAATCCATTCACCCCACGCAGCCATCCACCACTTCAACACACACAGGCATCACGTTGCCAGTGTGACACAAAGCCTGCCATCGCATCATCGCCCTCTGAAGTGCAGCAGGGCTGAGCTCCCCAGACTGAGGGCAGCAGTTTTCTGACCTGTAGTGAGGGGCAGGCAGCTGCTGGATGACCTCCTGCACTCGGAGCAACCGCTCCTCATCTGTACCGGCACAAACAGCGTCCTGGAAGAAAGCAGAAAGGGACTGAGACACACATCATGCGAGTCAAGCGTATGGGGCTAACAGAAAAAGGGCCTCAAAGCTGCAGAGGGCACTGCTGCTCCCATCTCCCACATTTCCAGTGGCAGGATGCACACACCAGGTGTTACGGTGCACGCGGTGTGCAGGAAGCACGAGCTGCTTGTTGTACAGAGACACCCACTGGATGTCCATCAAAACCCCAACTTCAACAGAAAAAAGACCAAAAAAAGGTGCGCAGGCGTGTGTGTGGATGGAAGAGGCAACGATGAGGTACATGAAGGCCATTGCCTTGTGCTTACCGAGAACTTGCCATGCAGCTGCTCGGGCAGCAGAGGGCTCGGGAGCTCCCTGAAGTACATCTTGCACAGGGAGCTCACGCTGTGAATGTCCCGGACGGTGAGCTCCGGAATCTGCTCCGACTCAAAGTCATGGCTGGAGAGAAGGACACAAAAACAGAGGGCTTGGAGAAAGACGAAAACAACTCCAAAGCAAGACAACATACAGTCCAGAAGCACTCTTACCGCAGCTTCTGGATCTTGGACGCCACGCCGGACAGGCGGTAGATCCCCTGCACCACGCCGTGCTGCTCGATGAACTCAGCGCAGCTCTGCAGGACCTGGGGGACTACAGAACAAGGGCCAGCGCTTAGCTGAGCTCCTGATTCAAGTCCTGCTTCAGCCGCTGCCCCTGTCACATCCCATCCACTAAGCCCAGCCGGGCTACTGCTTGCCTCCTCCTCACAGGAGAAAGAAGGCTGTCGCAGACATCGCAGGCAGGCAGGAGCCGGGGACAAAACTGGACACGGACGTGTTCTTGGCTTTCAAGAAATGCCAGGACCTGCCAAGCAGCCTGCAGAAAGTAATTCTGGGGAAGCCAGACACACTGCCACAAGTCCCATCACAGCTCCCACCGCAATGGAGGCGTGAGACCTCATGTCCAGAAGAGCTAGGAAACTGACGCACTACACTCTCTTGGGCCAAAAGGCTTCCTTGGTTTTCAGGCTAGCGTGGCATTGGCTTACACCTTTGGCTTTAAGCAAATAAAAGTGTGCCGGCCTCCTATGAGCATTAGCCTCAGCTTCCCTTTCAGCCATAACTCCCACCTCACACTTCTCCACCGCTATCAACCTGCCCCTTGCTAGACATGATCTCCCTTTCTTTCATCTTTACATGCCCAACAGAGAGAGGAAGCTCTCAGGAATGGGCTGTTCCTTACCATCACGGCCAGAGTGGAGAAGATGCTCTCCCAGGTCACAGCCAAACACCCCTCCCTTCTCCTTCTCCTTCTCCATCTCCCGCTGCCTCGGTTCCTTTGGGCGGGCCTTCACGAAGGAACGAAGGAAGCTGAGGAGCTTGCCACGCTTCTTTGGCACTGCACAACAAAAGGAAGAAACCAGTTCATTTCAGGTTGGGCTCAGTGCGACCAGGCTGAGCGGAAACACATGCTACAGAGCACGTCAAAGCGGGAAGAACATTGCCAACACTGCATTCTACAAGGATTCGAGCATTTGCCCAAGCCCTCATTCTCACTGCCTACAAAACAGCAGCCCTACGCCCCGTGGGATGCAGGAAGGATCATCAACACAGAGGAGAACGTGGGATGGATAAAGGAGGTATTCAACACAGAACACACCCAGAAAAAGCCTCCATTTGATTTCCCCGCGCCATCACATGTAACATCCGTACCTGGCTTTGGCGCTGAGTTGATGAGGGCCTCAGGAATTTTTCCGTTAATGAGCTCCACACACTCACCGGGGAAAAACCCAACCTGGGACAAGAACAAAATGACGGATGGAATACTGAATGCAGCAGTGACAGTTGATGACCCAATGACAGTTTCCCACCCAAGCCCAGAGCCAAAGGGAATGTCCTCTGACAGCGACACAGGGAAACTGTTGACGTCCAGAAGCCACCCTGTGCGGGCAGAGCTGCACTAAGCTGACGTTCCTCACTTGACTGCAATTGCGCCCACGAGTCTGAAGCTTGTGCCTACCTGAAAGCCACGCTTGCCTCTCCACCAGGGGCTCAGCTCCTTTGCTGGCATAGCAAGAACGCACACCAGGTCTCCCACCTGCAAGACATTGCAACATCAATCCCAGCGTCAGCACAGCTGGGAGGAAAGCACAGCTGAAATGGCACCCTTCTTCTGCACTGCCAAAGAGCGCACAGCTTGAGAGCAATTGCACCGGGGCAGCTCTTCAGGCATTTCCCGTGGGAAAGCTGAACTTGGAGGTACAAGAGTCACTGCCTTACACACCACACAGAATACAGTGCAAGCATGCCAAATGAAAGCATCTTTTAGACATGGCTGAACTCCTCCCTGCATCCAACCCAGTGCAAGTCCTGTCTGGACCTGCATCTTCTGGGCTTCGCCTCACAAGGCATTCTGAAGGTGTCTGAGAATATTCCTGATGCATTCACACGGTATACTCTTCTGGCCATGACAACAAGGAACGCCTTCTTTATCTGCTTACCTCCAAGGAGAGCTCATCCGCAGCCTGGGCAACATATCTCTTAATAACATGGCCAGCAGCAATAGCCGGAATATTAAGGGATGACTCCTCATCGACCAGCAGAGGCTTCCCCTGGTTCTCAGGCTGAAACAGAGAGCACAGGCCATGGTGAGGAGCTGAGGACAAACAAGGAGGATTTCAGGGTGCCATCTCGATGCCACTAGCAAGGAAATGAAGCTTTTAAGGCAGCTCTTCAGGGACACCAAGAGAGCCGGAAGGATGCTCTCTCTCTTGAAAAGCAGGAGAGCACACCGGTGGCTCATTCTGCTGGCTCAAGGCAGGGAACAGAGACCAAGCAGAGCTTCACACTGTACCTCCGTCAACGCCCGGTCAGACCCACGGCTGATCTCGCTGCTCGCGATGCCCATCACAGCAGGCGCGACAAGCTGCAACAGAAAAGAATCACATTTCCTGTGCTCACACAGCACTGGATTGAGAGTCTTCTTCAGAACTACTCTCAGTTGCCCACTGGCGGAGGCAGCTGTTCTAGAAACAACCACTGTGCAGTCTATTCAAACGGGACAGCCGTTTGGATACGCAGCACTGGACCAAGTCGCTGTCCCTCTGCTAGCAGATGGGGACTCTGGCACAAAGCAGCAGATGCATTTGCCCGCAGCACGCTGAGAGCACAGTAGCAGGCCAGGGAGAGGTGTCACTGCTGGGGCTGGAGCTGCTCCCCAGCCCCCGGCTCCCAGCAGCAGCCTCACCACCAGCGCCGGCCACAGCCTTGCCCACGCATTTCCTCTGCCTGCATCTCTGCTGTGCTCCCTACCGCTGTTGGCCACACTCACACAGCCAAAGCATGCACGCTTGTGCCCCTGGCTCATGTTGTGCAGCTCTGCACAAACTGCGGCTAGGGCTCTTTGCCTAAGGGATTGCCTTCCTTCACACTAGCTGCTCCCAGCACTACAGACAGCATCCTGCTGAGGGTTGAGCTGGAGAGGAAGTGGAAAAATCCCACACGTGACCAGAGCTGCATTTCAGCTGGACGAGGCAGTGTGTTACTACACACGGTTTGACTAAACGCGGGCTGCTGAACCATGTGGGGGGACAAAACATGGCACGTACCTGGCAAGAGATCAGAACAAGGGAGAAGAAGATCCTCGAACCCGCAGCCGTTCCTTGTCACTTTGCTCTGATCTTCCGCGAGCAAAAGCTGCACCAAGGGAGCAGGCGGAGGGTGGGCAGGGGAGGGAGAAAGAGCAGGTCAGTGAGCTTGCACAATTGAGCAAAGGGAAGAACCAGGGAAGAACCGTGGGACAAATGCCACCTCAATGGATGGCTTTGGACTGGATGGCCTGGGGGAAAATGGCGTATGACAGTCCAGACGAAGCAATATGATCCTAGGAGCTCTGCCAGCCAGCACTTCTCAAGCCCTCGCTGCCCACCCGTCTATCCCGCACCGTCTCAGCTTACCTACAAGACGCTGCGCAAGACGGGTTGAAGACAAACAGACTCAGTAGATGCACAAGTGCAACAAGCCACGTACTCACGCCGAGCTCAAGCGCTCCAATGAAGGGAAGCAGCACGCGCTGCTCCTCCCCTCATTCTAGCCGCTTATGACATCACTAAGGGCCACCCGGCTGCTCCACCATGGACGGACAAGGTAGGGAGGCAAGACCACGTCACAAGACCACAGGATTCCAAAAGGGCACTCCAGCGTTCGAGAAATCAGTGCGTGGTTGGAATTCCATCCCAGCCAAATCCTGGAGAAGCTGGCATGGGCTTGTCGGGACCAAAGTGCAGGACCCGGAGCTTGGTGCTGTTGAGCCTCTTGCTGGGCCTATGGCAAATCCACACTAGGGTCCTTCTTTGCACCCAAGGGCGGCTTAGAGCAGCCATCTCTTTCACCTGGATGGAAATAAAGGAAGAGAAATACATAGTACTACTACTAGACTGCTTCGCCAGTTTCTTTCCCGAGTGCATTTTTGCCTTTTGGCTTCCATGACGACCTCATTTCCTCCTCCTTTTCTTGGGGGGAAGCTGCCACAAGTGCTGCTTTCAAACAACGTGACTTAGCGGGCACGAGACGGGAAAGACAAGGTTCCGGTTCAGAAGCCTCCAATCCCCGTGGATGTGGCTGTCTGCAAAGACCACAGCTGCCTGCTTTCCAGCAGGGGGACGCTCGCCCAGCAAAGCACTCACCCAACTGATGCCTTTCCTACAATCATAGCATCAGCAACAGTGGAAAAGCCCTCCATGATCATCCAGTCCCACCACCCACCTACCACCACCATTTCCTTCCCACTAAGCCACGTCCCTCACTACAACATCCAGTGTCCCTTGAACACCTGCAGGGACAGGAACTCTATCACCTCCCTGGGCAGCCCATTCCAGCGGCTGACCACTCACTGGGAGAAGGTCTTCACAACTAACCTCACAGCTTCCTTGCTCTTCTCTGGACACACTTCAGGCTTTCAGGGTCCCCCTTCTAGTGAGGGGCCCAGAACTGAACACACTAGGAAGCTGTGCCAGAAATGAGAAAAGATTCATTATTTCCCTGAGGCCAGTTAGAGCTCTATCCACTTGGGAACACTGCCTCCCTGTACATTCATAACAATATATGTATTTATACCTACAGAAATCTGTCTGAACTGGTGTAGAGAGTATCAAATACAAATTGGAGAATCTTCCCAGCATAACATGGATCTTCATGCCTTTTTTGTTGTTGGTTTTGATGTTTCCCCTAAGAGTGTCTTATGGAAACGAATGGGGTTACTCATAGAATTAAGCACAGTTTGGTTTCATCACGGTGAAGGCACAGGGCGCATATATATATCATACGTCATATAACACAGTTTTGCAACACAGCATCAAGCATCTCAGAAGTGAAATCCTTCCCTGTCTCCATATTAAGCGTTTAACAACAGCTGTGCAGAATTTCCAAAATGACGAGCCTTTTAGTTTGTTCCACACTTGGCATCATTTAATCACCCAGTTTACAAAACAGATATAAATCCTGGGGGGCTTTGCTTCATAACGGGACAGGTTTGGAGTGGGTGTGTTGCTAATTCAGAATGGCGTAAAGTTTCCCAACTTGTGAAAATGTACAAAACACATATTTGGAGACTACGGAAGGAGTCACAACAAACCTGAAGCCTTTCTCCTCACGGCTGCACCAAATAATTGATGTTGAAACCTCTCTCATCTGCTATTCTCTTTTCAGTAAGGATATGTTTCATTATGGTACGGCCTGGTGCTTTATTTCCGACCAGCACATCCAATTGGACTTAGTTGGTACCTTGTGTATGGGGAGCTATTGAATTTATCACCATAGTAGAACTACAGAAATTTGGAGTCATCTTCACACTTCATATTTGTACTCCGCCACAAGTAACAGAAGGATTTCAAGGATCAGAGTCCCTCAGTTATGAATTGGACTCCTGCTTTTCTCGCACTTCTTCCTTCTTGCCTGTTTGGATGTTGATCTGAGATCTCTTGCTACATGGGCATAACATCACCCAGCTGAGACTATAATGTACTTCGAGACCTTCAGTACTTAATGCTGCTTTCTTAAATCTCTAACATGAAACTATTCTCCTACCTGTCCTAACTCACTCTTCTTCTCTAGGAGCTTTCCTGGGAAGGTTTATAATACTTTATGAGTTAATCCCCGCGGGTTACCTAGATCATGAACAGAGCTCAGAAGGGGTTAGGAGTAGAGCGACACACAGCTCCGCTTCGCGCTGAGGGCAGTTTTGGCCCTCCGAGCTTGCCGTAGCCACCCTGCGCTCTGGCGCCGGCGGACCGGAAGTACTCGTAGTCACTATGGCAGCCGCCTGCGGGGGGTTTGAGCTGCGAGGCTGTGGGGAACGGTGCCTTTTGAGAACAGGTGTTTTTCTGAGCGTTTTATCTTCACCGGGTGGTTTTCTTCCTCGATGTGTCGAATGAACGGCGATGGAGAGCCCACAGGATTCCATCCGCCCCCGAAGCCCGTCATTATTGACAAGCAGAAGCAGAGAGAGGAGAGGAGGTAGAAGGGGTAGGCCGCGGTGGGGGCCGCCCTCAGATTCCTCAGGGCTCTGAGGCATTGGTACTCGAAAAGTGCGTGTCGGAAGGTGACAGAGACATGGGCCCTGCCTCTGCCTTTGCCTCACATCTCGAGGTCAGCTGGGAGCTGAGTGCACGTATTTCTGTTTGTGAAATGGAATTCCTCTTGTGCTAAGCATTTTTCATGTCTCCAAAACCCACCTGCACTACTATAAGCGGCACAGTGTTTAAAGTGGCGGTGCTGCCTCTGAGAGGAGAGTGACGATGTGATACGTTGCACACTGAGGGTATTGGTCCACAGTTGGCTGCACGTACCCAGCAGTGTGCCCAGGTGGCCAAGAATGCCAGCAGCATCCTGGCCTGTGTCAGAAATAGTGCAGTCAGAAGGACTGGTGAAGCGATCTGCCTGCTGTTCTCAGCACTGGTGAAACTGCACATCCAGTACTGTGCTCAGTTTTGGGCCCCTCACTACAAGAGAGGCACTGGGGCCCTGGATCGTGTCCAGAGAAGGGCAACAGAGTGGTGAAGGATCTGGGGCACAATATTGTGGGAGTGTCTGAAGGAGCAGGGATTGTTCAGTCTGGAGGAGATTCAAAGGAAACCTCATTTCTCTGCACCACTACCTGAAAGGAGGTTGTGGCTGCGTGGGAGTCAGCTTCTCCTCCCAAGGAGCAGCAGGAGGACAAGAGGTGATGGCCTTCAGTTGTGCCAGGGGAGGTTCACGTTGGATACTAGGAAAAATGTCCTCTCGGAATGCCCAGGCAGGTGGTGGAACTGTTGTCCCTGGAGGTGTTCAAGCCATTCTCTGGCTCTGAGGCCAAGTCTCCATGCTGTCTGAAACACAGTGACCCCGTGCAAATAATCTGTTGGTAGTGGCCCTCTGGCCAGTACTGTGTCAGGAAGCGTGCCTTCAACTTAGCTGCCAGACTGTTGAACTCCAGAGCATAAGGAGATTTCTATGGCACGGTGTAATTCATCGGAGCAGAAAAGAGTTTTAAGAGTCCCCTTAAGCTTTGCCAACACAAGATAACGACTTGAATGTGGTGTCTCCTGTAGGCTCTCTTCAGCTGTTTGTAAAAAACAGTAGGAAAAAAATTACTATAATTTACTATCAAGTGATGAAAAAAGTGTTTTTTTCATCTGTGTCTCATTTAGACCATGAAGAAATTCCTGTAAACAAGGCAGGAGTTTAATTTTTTAGTGGGAACGTAGGCGATAATTTAGTTAACTTTCTGACTGATACAGGGATTATATCAGGATGGTGAGCAGTCACCTGGGGTTTCTGCAGGGCTCCATTTCAGAGCCAAGTGGAGGACTGCTTCAGGGGAGGGTCATGGTGGAAAATCTACTGCACCAGAGGTTGACCGTGCACAGAACAGGTTGCCCAGGCCCAAACATGCCAGAGTTCAAGGAGCCTTTGGACACCACTCTCAGACATAGTGTGGCTGGTTTTATGTGGAGGCAGGGGTTGGTTTTATGTGGAGGCAGGGGTTGAACTCCTATGATCCTTGTGAGTCTCTTCCAAGTGGCCATTCTACCATGGCCTGGAAGGCTGTTAAACAGCTTTTGGTTGTGTTAGTTATCAAGGTGATACAAGCATGTAAAATCTGGTACCTTAATGCTACTCCTGTAGCGAAAGAACATTTATAACCAAAGTACCTGCCTTCCTCAGTAGGTAACTTAGGAGACGTGCAAGGAGTAACGGCCTGCAGATGCCTCTGTATTACACTGTGCAGACAGAACAGCCAGCGCTATGGAAACTTAATGCTACTGATGTGGGGGGTGGAAGGAACAGTTAGCAAGATGTGCATCTCAGAAGGTCTGGCAGACTGGTAAAAGAATGCTATCCAACTTAGCTTACAGGGAAAAGGAGGAACGGCTGCTGTCCTATTCTTCTTTCCTTAGTAAGCAACAGAGTTAGAAGCGTAGAAGAGAGTTAACAGCATATCAACTTAAGGACGGTGTAATAAATCAGTGTTATTTAGGTATATGAACAGACATAACAGCCACACAGCCCCCAAATCCCTTTTCTCCCACTGGTGTCCAGCAGTCCCTTAGTTTGCTGACAGATCAGGCTGCTTTCTTCTCTTAAAGCAGCACTTGTCTCATTGCTTTGTTTCACAGTCAGAATTCTGACCTTCTGACCTTTTAATACCTTTTTTCTTTTTTTTTTTTAAATCTTTCCTTCTAGCTGCAGGTCAGAATGAAACCTCAACCATGGTCAAAACGGTGGGAGAGGCCGAAATACAACATTAAAGGAATAAAATTTGAGCTACCCGAGAAAAAAAATGAAGGAAGCACAGAAGTGGAAGCAGCCCTGGCTGGAATTCAATATGCTGCAAGAATACGATACTTCAAAATAGAGGAAAAAATATGGAGGGAAGCGAGTGTAGAGCTGAACAAGTAACAGTTTTGAGTTCAGTGTAAGAATTGTCAATTTTCAAGTTTCGTATGCAAATAAAAGACAGTGAAATTTCAGCAGTTCTTATCTGAATGTTGAACTGTCCGGTCCTGAAAACAAACATTCCCTTTTCTGACCAGTGTTACAGTGTGTTCAGCCCTGCTTCTGCCTTCCCTTCTAAATCACAGCTAATAGAAGGGGTTTGCAGTTATTGTGTTGTCACTTCCAAATAACTGTTTCTTCTGCCTTTGCCAAGTAGACAGGGGCCAATTGTGAAAATGCTTCACTCAGTAGGTTCAGAAGGGGGCTACGGCAGGGAAGCAGATGTACAGAAGCCCAGCTGTACAGTCTGAGAGTACGTGCTGCTTAGCTGTCCTGTAAAGGCACTTTTGAAATGACATCTGATAAAGCACCAATAGTAACCTGACAACAAAGCAGTAATACCAACGTTTTGAAACCAGCTTGCAAGAATGAAGCCAGATTAGCTGTTACTCCAGTCAGAGTGTGTGAATGGGTGCAAGGTTCACCACAAAGTGGCACAGTAGGTTCTCAAAGATACTCAACTGGGATGGGGCTTCTGAGCTCCAGTAAAAATCGCCTTCCCCTGCTTACCAGTCATGACAAGTGACGTCTGCAGCCACTGGAAGAAGCCTCTACAGAGGTAAAGCGGGATAGAACCTATTCCAATTTCACAGCAGCACAAGACTAATTTCTTTGGGAGCAACTTTCCACATGAATAAGGAAGCAGAGGAGACAAAAGCAAGCACGGAGATCACATGCTTCAGCTGATTACCCATCAGTTGTATTTTCTTTGCACTCAGGAAAGTAGAAGTGCACAATTACTTACAACAGAACTCCTAAATCCTGCAGATAATGAAGCGCCAGCAGTGCCACAGTTTTTTTCCATACTTCACATAACATTCCTGTCGTGTTCAAGACTTGAAAGCGTTAAAAGTCTTATTAACACAAAAATGTCTTTACTTTTCAAAATAATGGTTTTGCTTTTATTTTAAAAGTCATTGTTGTCTATAACACTGATGAATGCTATTTACAATTAAAACAGTTTGCAAAAATATATATTCTGTAATTAAAAAACAACAGAAAAACCATAGGGAATAAAAGCCCCCAAGAGTTAAATGGAAGACCCATACATAACATTTTAGAGAAGCAGGCAATAGCAAACTTAGCAGAATTTGTGACGGACTGCTGTTTCTACAGTAAAACATCCTTTTTATTCTGCAGCAGTAATATTTACTGCACATATACGAAGTTACACAACATTAGAAATCTAACACGGGTACAATGACATGAGGTTTAATGGGTCTTAGAGGGAAGCAAAAGGTAAATGTCCTTAGAGAGCCAATTACTAGAAGGTAACTGGAGTTGTTGTTCTGCTCGTCTGATAAATGAGGGCGGGTGACAACTCCAAGTCTGTGCACAAAGTCCAGTCTGTATCGCAAGTACAAAGCTCCACTACAAATCATACTCTGGAGAAGAATAAGTGTAGTTAAGACGTTCTCCTGTGCAACTTCTTACCTTCCTGAACTGCCATTTACCATCAGTAGATCTTCACAGATCAAACTTCTCACTGCACGCAGAATTCCTGCTTCTGTGTCGGGATCAAAAAGCTATGAAGAACTCACTGTGAGTTTGGTAGAGTTATCTCATTAAGTGGACAATAAGTTAGAGTTCAGTGACTCCCGAGTCAGAGTGATTTGGTGTGGTACTGAAAACAGCTTGTGAAGTTGTCTGCTCACCAGCAGTGGTAACGTTACAGGCACTTACTGCAGTCATCCTTCCCAAAAGAACAAAGCAGTGGGGCTTCGTCATATATTTCAGAACACCTGCACTTTACACTGACCATTGTGATTCTATCTAGGAGTAGATGGCATCAGAAGACATTTGGAAAAAAAAATAAATATTTCACAGTAAAACAACCGTAGGCAGTCCACTCATTAAACGTTACCATTTTTTTAGAGTGAGCATCAGGCTTGTTTCAGTTCAACTTGTTCAACTGCTGCTTCAAAGAAATCCTTATTTCCTGATCACAGATTTAAGATGTTCCCATTTGCACTCTTCAGTGAGCTCTTCAGCAATACGCAGAGCCTTGACTTTCACCAACAGGAGAACAGCTTCTTCAGTTTCATCACTATTACAAAAACAAGTTGATACAGCAACACATTCACACCTGACTTCAAAATCAATAAAGCTGAAACGTGCCTTGAGCTACACTGACCACTAACTGCACCCAACGTCTAGAGCCTCAAACTAGCCTGAACTAGTACTGCAAAAGCGATCTATTTTACATTATGGATTGCATCTTTAGTTGTACGTAGATGTTGGAAGTACATCACTGAAAGTGTTAAATGCATGAGGCTTGAGGAATTTAAGAATCAGAGAATCATTAAGGTTGGAAAAAAACACAAAGATCATCTAGTTCAGCTGTCAACCCATCACCACCATGCCCACTGAACCACGTCCCTAAAAGAAATACTAACATAAAGAATATGAGGAAGTGCTGCATCCCAAAGAACATGTTGTTTGTTACCTGTGGTTATTCCTGTGAAGCATACGTGCTCACTGAACCAAGTGCTGGCAGAAGTTCACTGACTCGGGGAGAGTTGACCCACTTCCATGATTTTGGAACCACCTTTCTGGGAAGCATGCAACCACCTGTTCACCCAGAGAGCATTCTGAAAGAAAAGAAAAAAGAAAAAAAAAAAGGCTTTCAATAAAACTAAGTCACACCACTTCTGGCAGACTTCTCCTTTTGGCTAGTTCAGTTATTATTGGCAGTGTTTACTCTTCAAAAAACAAAACCGTCATTTTAAGCAGTTATTCCTAAAGCCTAGGAACCAATGCTTGCTTTGAAATTCTTTTATACACCAAGGTCATTAAAAAACAAACAAACAAACAAAAAAACAACTTCAAATGTTAAATAATTACACTTCAGACTACATCTGTCCCCATGGAAATAAGACCTTTCACCTCTTTACACTTCTCTATGTTTTCTGGCCCTGGTGGTGTGTTGAAGAGGTTCAGAAGAAGGCAACGATTCAGCAGCTTGCTCAGTCCCACACCACAGACTGTGTCTTCCTGTACAGTCCCATCCCAAAGGAGAACCTTGGAGAGCAGCTGCAGTAATGAAGGAACAGAACATGCATATCTGATGGCTGAGGGTGCGTTAGAACCTCCTTTTTAAACTCAAAAGATACCATGTCCATCCAATCTCAGTACTCAAAAAACAGGAATTATTCTCTCCAAGCTTACTGCCAATTAGTCACTAAAAAACTACAGATCATAAATAGTATTTTGAAGTAGATTAATTTTACATGTGCCTATGAGCTGTACCCTCATACATACACACATCACCTCCCAAGGAAAGAAAGAGCATGTTACCCTTCCAATTGGTTAACAATTTGCTAACACCCAAGAACAGAAAACAACTATGCTTTATTTTTTCAGAGAAAAGCCAGTGGTCAAATCTGAAGGTGTACACATGTACAAAGATACCAGAGGTGTGCACGTGTACAAAGACACCAAGCTCAGCAAGAAACAGGGATCAACAGCAATTGAGATCCAATTCTAAGTGAACACTGGAGAGAATCTTTGACAGAATGAAAGAACAACCACTACTGCATATGCTACATAAGATTACATGCCACCAGCCTCACAACACAGGTAAGGTTGATAGCCTTGGTCCATAGCAGCAAAAAGATTCTTTTGTACTTGACCTCAGTATTATTCGTTAGCAAGAGTTGTCTTCAGTTACCTGTTATCACTGTAGAAATGACTATTTAAAAAGACTTAAGCCCAGCGTAAGAACATGGCTGGTCTCCCCCTCAACACAGAATGGTTAATGTCAAGGTAACTGTTAACCTCAAGGTAGTTCACCCACACAGACACAGTACGTGATCTTAGCAGTCACCAGTCAGAAGGCAGTCGCAAAGCCCACGACTACTGCATACTTCTCTGGAGTGTTTGGCAGGACACTTCCTTTTGACTCCATGAGCTGCTAGGAAAGTTAGACTGTATGATGGCACAAACATCAAAACCTCATCAACTGTACTTCCTCATTAAAATAGTTCCTGTCCTCTTCTCGCCCAGCCCTTTGTGAGTACTCTCCCATACAATTTCTGGGCATGGTTTAGAGGACATTCCCGATAGGCAGCCTGCAGATGATTACCTGCTTTGAAAGACAGCACCAATAGGGGCTGCACAACGGCAGTCTCAAGCACAGATAAGTCACACTAATAAGCTGCTGAACAGATCCAAAGAGTTTAATGCATGACCCGCAGTACTACTTACTCTGGGGTAAACAAATTCACGACTTCACTCCAGAAAAAAAAAAGAGTGGCAAACTGTCAGAAGATACCCAACACAAACACATTTTCAACTGTTCTGCACATCACCACTTCTAAAGAGAACTCTGACAGCAAGGATGGAAAACAAACTGAAAGGAGAAAACTTCAATCTGCAGGGAAAGACCACCGGTCTCGCTTTTAGAAACTTGCATGTATTTGACAGGACATTTAAGTCAGGCAATACACAATCTCAGAAGGTGATACCAGAATCTTATGTCTGTTTCGTGTCTGCCAGGTATCAATACTAAGCTCCCTCTTGTCTTCTCTGCATCTGTCCATGACAAACCCTTACACAACAGCTTGCCCCAGGAGTGAATATGGCAAGTCCTCAACATTCCCAAATTCCCTGATTTTTCTACAGGAATGTGCAACATGGCAGCAGGAAGCCTATGCAGAGCTGTCACCATGGCCTTGTTAGCACACACAGCAGGGGAACTGGGATGTTAATGTGTTTTCCTGCATCTAAACCTCATCTTTAGTACGAATCCAAATACACTCATAGAGGAAACGGATCTAAGAGGGAAC
Organism: Gallus gallus; assembly: GCF_016699485.2. Taxonomy (NCBI): domain Eukaryota; kingdom Metazoa; phylum Chordata; class Aves; order Galliformes; family Phasianidae; genus Gallus; species Gallus gallus. The sequence goes on along the minus strand of NC_052572.1, from coordinate 82,652,795 downwards.
TGAATCACAGGCATTCAGATATTCAGCACTTAATCAGACATAACTCAGCACTTTAGACTGAATAAAGCTATACTAATACGCTTATACGCACATGCAGGGATTCTATTCTACAAAAGCAACATGGGCACTGTATGCACATACTGAGGAAACAGACCTATCCACAGAGTGCCAATGACTGATCTCATGGAAGGTTAGCAGGAACAGATGATGAAATTAAAGTCTCTTGACTACGTATCAGAGGTGGGTGAGCATAAATAGCTCACTGACGAAAACAGCTAACCTTCCTATTAAAATGCATTAAGCTCTCAGGAATCAGATTTGACTGAAGATACATTTCCTCAAAGACGACAGTCTACTTTTAACTAAAATGATTTTCACAGACAAGATCGGTGTTTTTTCTTTACCTCAACAGCTGACCAAAACCGTCTGCCTTGGAATTTTGAACATGGCGATGATTTGTCTTCCACAGTGCTGGTGAAAAAAGAGGAAGAGGAAATATGGATTTTGTTTGACCTGAAAGTAAGACAAGCAGACAATTCATCTCTTAAACACCGATGAATTACAACTATGGGATTCTTTCAGCAGTGACAACCAGAATAAAGGTCTAAAGAAACAGCTGTTAACTGAAACTCCTTACAATACCCAGTGGAATTAGCAGTTGGAAACACTCGAGTATGTGTTTAATGGATTCTCAGCAGAACAGCACTGCTTGTAACCAGACAAACATGCTGCATCAGGCTTAGCAACACTCTTCTCCCAGCTGTGTCTTAACCCCACACCTACCAGACTCTTACCAGTTACCCTCTCTCTAAGAGCATCCAGCAATAAGCATCAGCAATATCAACTATTTCAGGAAAGAAAGGAGGAGTCAGGAGTAGAAGGGGGAGCAGACCACCACAAATAACACAAGCCCTCAGATACTCCAAGTTCAGATCACAAAACCAGACTCTGGGCTGTGCCCCATAAACTAAGAGCTTTCCATTTATGAAAGCTTTTAGTTACAGGAGCAAAAAAGCATTAAGTCGACTGCGTAGTTCCTCTTGTCGGAATGAATTCATAAACATCAATGTTTGGTAACTATTCCTACAATGAAACAGTAGAAGGCACATTTGTTCCATTTGCTCATGGATGTCTACAATATATTTCACCCACACTTCTGGGGAAAAGGTACAGAAAAATAGAACAAAGGCTAAAAAAAGAGGTTAGGTTGCAGGTAGACTTGGTGGTCTTTAAGGTCTTTCCCAGCCAGAGAAGTTCTATGATTCTATGACTAAAAATAACAATTTTAAAAAGTAAAAAAATAAATTCCCAGGGACAGCTTACCTTTTCGGATACAGAGGGATAAAGACATCCTCCTCTACAGACTGCTTCATCCTCAGGACAACCGTGTTAATCAAATCCTGTCAAAAAAAAAAGAAAAAAGGAAAAATATTAACACATCCTCACAAGAAAAGGATCTCACCTTCCACTTACAACAGCATTAAAGACCTGTGAGCAAGTCTCAGCTTTAACCATCTTTCTTTTTCTTTTTCTTTTTTTTAATAAAATCCTCTTGGATAACGAGATTAATGTATTTTCCAGCTATGAGGTTCTATTAAAAAAACCACAACAAAACACCACAGCTACTATACAAACAGAATCTTATCTAAAGCTTCTTCCTGAAGTCAAGTGTGGCGACTGCATAAACGTTTGTTATTATTTCTTTTCATACTAAGGGTCTAAACATCAACTTAGTTTCACCTACTTTATGCTGGATAAACTCCCAGATTTACAAGAGAATAAAACCAGAACTGGGCTAAGTGTATGTTACAGGGAATATTTACAGTGAATGCATACACTGCATCAAGAACTTCCTTCCCCATTACCACAACAGCCTTTACCTGTTTTGCCTGACTGCATTCCCTTCTGGACAGGACTTGTTTTTCAAACACGTTATCACAAAGCTGTGTAAGGTTCTCAGTCTGTGAAGTCGATAAAGGATCCCACACATTCTTGACAAATGCTGAAAAATAGGAATTATTTCATTCATGATATCCAAGTGGCTATCTGCTCTAGTTTCAAGGAAGTAAACATTCAAAAAGCTAAACCTTTCACTTGCAGTAACCTTAACAAGTAATTGTAACTATCAACATAATTTTACATTACCACTTATTTAAGGTTTGATTACCTAGCTGCAGCTAACATCCTCAAGACAGCCTCAATATACCTGTAATTTTTGGCAGGATAGTTTTTTCGATCACTCTAGGCAAAACTTCTTCATCAGGATCATCATCTCTTTTTGATTCAGACGACTTTTTGGCATCACTGAATCCTTCTACAGCTCTGAACCAGGGCATCTCTTTCAGGTCTGTAGAATTCTGCTGAAAGATCATTCCCGTTAGTTGTTCAGCTGTCAGGATTGAGAGAAAAAGCTCCATGCAAAAATATATCTAATGATACCAAAAGATTCTCATTTAACAATTTTACATGGATTCTAATCACGGAATGGACCAAAGCAGCAAGCTAAAACTGAACGTAAAGCTAGATTTCAGAGGGTAGGGTTGTCAAAATGTCAGCAAACAGCTCCACGTTAATAAAGATGCAAGTGATTCATATGCAAGCAACCTGACAAGAGGAAAAGATGGAAGAAAGGATTTTTCCGATGTCACAACAATCTGCATGGACATCTTCAAAGATTTTCTTACTCTCTTCTAGAACGTTATCTATGGATAATATTCAATAGGAATGAGAAGAAACAATCACAGAATTTATTGAGGCATAAGCTGAACAGTTCATGCACCTACAGAACAGAAGAAATACCTTTATGATAACAGAATTTGTGCTTCATCTTTCACACCTCTTACACTGAAATGGGTTTTAAAACCAGCACTCTGGCAAAGCCTTTTTCAGGAAAAAAAAAAGATACAGAAGACCACAAAAAGACTTCTGCGGTTTTGAACAACTGCACAGATTGAAATACCCATTACATTTCATATTTTGTATGTCTCTTAAAAGCTCAGACAGGAAAATCCTCCTTCTGTTATTCAGCAAATACGCATCGTGCCTCTCCCAGCTCCTCGTGACCTGCTCACTAAGGCAGTTCAAATCTCAATTTGAAATACATTCCAACTTTGGACAAAAAACTGATTAAACTAAAGAAGCCTACAGTCTTATCTATTCTTCCTAAGGCATTGGTCAGAATTGTTTAAATGCATTAATTCTATGCTGTAGAAAATAAACGATATACCATTCAAAAGGAGTATTTCTTCACTCTCCCTTGAAAATCCTTCTCAACATGGGAGGAATTTTGCTCTCATATCCTGACCAACCTTTGCTCTTCTGGAATTCAGTCACCTCTGTCAGAGCCAGTTCTTCATCACTCGACATGCCTTCGTGGTGACCAGCTGTTTGTGAACGCTCTCTCAGCTGCCGCCTGCAAGTCCTGCATTCTGTAATGAACTCAGGTGAGTTATTCACCATGTACATACGTAAAAGAAAGCTCAGTGATATACTAAGAACACCCGGTGAGAGCAATAGCCTAAGGAAACACAGTGAGGAAGCAGAAGTAAGTATGCAACCCTAGAGACACAGACTGTAACAGTAAGGTACTTTGTGAGCTGCCAAAGGACATTAAAAGCATCTCTAACGACCTTCACTTCACCACATTCATACTAGGAACTCCCCCCACCTGAAACACCAAACATCTAACATGGTACTCCATACTATCCCTGCCAGAGGTAGTCTGTAAGAAACTACTGCGCTCTCAACAGTCCATCATCTCAGTTCCATGTAGCTTATGCAGCAACTTGCATAGAAACTGTGACTGCATCCAAGTCTCACTGGGGCTAAAAAATGTTAGTCCTGTCACCACATACCATAAGAGCATGCAAAATCAACAAGAAAATTATATTTATACCTATCATTTGCATAGCGTACCTCTTCTATGTAAATATTGGCATTACTTAACGTTAAAGGTTAACAGTTTGCTTCAAGCAAAGTTTTATTACGTCGTTTTTCAACCAGTAAAACTCTTAAGTCCTTACCTGTGCCTAAACAGTGATGAGTCAAGGCACCAATGCAACTGGAACAGTTTCAGAGCTCCCAGTAACTTAAGGTCAGCAGCAGACCCTGACGTTCAAAATGTAGCACCTGGCCTACGCTGATAACAGAGGGTAGGTTAGATGTTCTGATGCACCCACTGCCACCCCAGCAGCAACAATACCACCTGCCTACTTTTGTCATCTGTGCAATAATCACAACAGTGTATTCCTATATATAATCACAATATCATTTATTCCAACAGCAGGGAAAAATCTACTTCCAGTTTCGTGAACAGCCTCACTTCAACTTACGTTAAATTAATAGTACCTATTAATTCCAATCAGCAGGAAGAAAACCCCCCATTAACAAACAGATGGTTTCCATGTACCTTGAGCTTTGGAAAGGAAAGGCATTTTTGCACGTGTGTGTATCATCTCGCTTAGTAACTGCAAGGAGTTACCTTCATCCCTGTGTAAGTAACAGGAAGCAGATACACACTTACTACAGTTAGATGTAATTATACGTACCTTCGATGCTCACACGTTTTCAGAAGCTTCATCTTTTCATCACTCTCCAATCCATCATTACTTGGTTTGCCATTCCCAGCTACCAGAAGACAGGAACAAGACAAAGAGGTGAATGCAGAACACTGACTCCGCTTCTGCTCTTCATTTGGAGACTAACCAAAGTAAGTAAAACCTCCTGATGAAAAATTCACAGTGTCCAGAGTGAAGCACAGTCAATATTATCAGTGAACTGTAGGACAGCTGTGGCTGCTCCCTCGTGCAGGGGGATTGCCAGGTCACAGCCTGAACCGGGAGGTGAGCACCTGAGTGAGCACAGGGAGGGACCCCAGATCCACCCTTCCTCTCTGCCCTTCCTGGTGACGCTTCCAGCTGTGCTTCCCAGAGTGCACACACACTCAGAGTCTGCATGCTTTGCACCCACCCCACCTGCACACCAGTTAGAACCAGAAAGGGCTACATCCCCGAGCTCACTCTTCTCAAGCTGCTGCCACTTATCAGTCAATCCTTCCTTGTCCTCCTGTTCTACAGTGCCTGCGTCCCAAACAAAGGCTCCACATCACCTTCGTTTGCTTTACACCTTGTAACAAGTGATGGAATACCAGCTCACCGCTTCCCAGTCCTGGATGGCAACGGACAGTGCCTACCACACTCTGTTCCCAACAATGGAAAAGGCAAACTGAGCCTGCATGTTAAGTTCCAGCTTCCAAACTTTACACATTATTGCATTTAGATTTCAACAGTCAGCTCCCTGCCGTCTCCTGTTATTTGTGTCCCCTTGTATGTATGTCCCAAATTACCCCTACTGATTCTTCAATTCAATAGAGAAGTAGAAGCCAGAAGCATTTTCTGCTTGGGCTGTTCATCTGTATCAGCGTCAGCTGGCTTCAGTGCACACAAGACACAAAACCAGCTGCCCCTACTGACATACTGCAGCATAAGAAAACACAGCATTTCCATCAAATACAACCAGCAACACAACAGTTCAAAGCTCTCTTAAACACTCAATACAGGTTAATTTAATTATATATATATATATATATATATATATAATTTATACCAACTTAATTTAAGCTGCAGGCACAGAAGCATATCAGCACTTACCTTGTGCTCATTGCCCAACACAAACAATCGGAATCGTCTCCTCACTAACCTTATAGCCCAAAAGCTTATGCTTACAGCTCTCATTAGTTATTAAATGAAATACCCCTGAAAAGTTCACATTTCTTACAATTCTGCTTTTTAATTTTCTTAAAAAAAAACAACAAAATCTCCTTCGGTATCTCATACGATTGCTCATTTTGAGAAAGACTTTAACAGAACCCAGAGGCAGACTTTAATTTAACTTCCTTCCCTGAAGGGGGGAGCAGATTTCAATGAGAACAATTCAATTAAGATGTTCTCCATTGGACCAGAAACTAAAAAAAAAAAGATAAAAACAGCCTTTAAAAGGTATTTCAGCATTTAACACATTAAATACATCTGTTAGGCTTAACATCACCAAGCTATAACTACCAGACGTGTTCTCCCTCCCCTTCTTGTTACTTTCCAAATAGGTCTCCCACTCTCGATAGTCTTTCACATTTGATTGTACTTGAACTCCCCGCATCATTTCATCCATTTCCTTCAGGTGATCAAGGCCAAAAAAAACCCAACAACATACAATTCCAAAGAAATACTTAGTCCACTTCAGTGGAAATTCTTTGAACACAAGCAGGCCAGCAGCAGTCTGTACAAAAGAGTATACATACACAGAGGTTCACACAAGTGAACGGCAGATGTTTGTGTTTCAGCTGCACGATGTCTGAACTTATCAGTACAGCTGCTTCTGGCTGCGTGAGCACTGAGAGGTGATGGGGATGGCTATCTCGGCAGCTGCAGATGCCTGACCCCACCTGTCCTTCACATCTAGTGAAAACAGATGAGGGGCATCCTGGTTTAGAAGGAGGAGATGGCTGAGCCGGCGGTCCGAGAACCGGCAGCTCGCCCGCACGCGTAGCGCTTCGGAGCAACAGTTGCCGGTTTGGAGTCGTCGGGCGCATGCTCGCTGTGACCTGGAGGACTAATCACAATAGAGAGCGGCGGATGAGCTGCACAGAGCGGTTACGAAGCCGCTTCCGCATTCCTACGCGCACGCGTTGTGCCGCCTGCAGGACTGAGCAGCGGACAGCGGCAGTTCCGCGCATTGGCCACGAGGGGGCGGCAGAGACCGCAGAAAGAACCTCGACGGGATCGATGCGGCCCGCGGCGCAATCGCTGGCGGTCAGTGCTCTGTCGGGATGACGGGGGAAGAACACGGAATGAGAAGTGGGGGGCGGTGGGGGTGAAGACGAAGAAAACAGAGGGAAACTCCTCCAAACTCAGGAAAGCCGTGCTAAGAGCTTTACAAAAAGAAAATAATAATAATAATAATAAAAAGTTTAAGAAATTACTTTTTGCCAGCATCCGTTGCACTGTTTTGAAATATTCACGTACCAAAATGTAACTGCCCAGTACATTTAACGACAACAAAATTAAAGCACGTTGGCAGAAAGCAGAGCGCCATATTGGTGTTCACTCAGCCTCTGTCTTCTTCGTGCTTTAATGTATTTCACAGCTACCTAATGTAAATCACAGCTACCTCTGGAAGACAGCCCGAGAGCTGTGCAGGTCCATCAGGCTCAGCTGCAGCTTTTCATCTGCCCTTCTCTGGCCCTCCTGCAGCTGGAGAGAGAGCACAGGAGGGCACGTGGGATGCAGACCCTCCCCAGTCAGCCGCAGCAGTCGCTCCTGCCAGCACTCCCTTTCCCCCACGTCTTTCCCATTGGACAGTCTGGAGCCCTGTGTGGCAGAGGAGGAGAGAGCTGCAGGCAGAAGGAAAACGGGCTGCTGGGATTCCTCCATCCCACTGCCAGGTGTCTTCTCTGGCATTTTGGGGGTGGGAAGGGAGTTGTGGGAGCACCCGTGGGGCTCCGGGCAGGAGGGAAGGAAGCAAAGATGCAGCTGCAGGCAGCGGGCTCTGGGCTGGAGCAGTGCAGCCAGGCACAAACACTGACAACGTACACACACAGATAAACACCCAGCACAGAATCTGGCACTCCATGGTCCTCCCAGAGCTTGTTACTGCTTTTTAGGCTGCTCTACAGGTATTCTGTCCTTTCCCCTTCATTCCCCTGTCTCTTGCCCCCTTCCTTCACCCCGTGCCTTCCCCATTCCTTTTCCAGGCTTTCCCTTTCCTTTCCCTGCTTCCTTCCCCACGCCTTCCCCCTGCAACAGCCCCATGTTCTGCTGCTGTTCTCAGCTGACAATCCTTACACCACACTGTTCAAACACATAGGATCAGACTGCATACTGGCACTGATTTTAAAACAACACCAACAACAAATACATACAGTATTATGTGTGGATAACAAACTCCTACCTGCTTGAAGACCAATAGCAGCTCCTCATCCTGCAGTAACTCCTGCACACGGCCAGGTCTCCCGTGCAGGGATTTGGCATCCGCAGTGGCTTCGCAACATTGGATTTGAGTCTTTGACTTCCACCTCAATCTGCTCGACAGATCCCCCCATCAATCTGCTCTTGTGCTCCAGAGAGATGCAAGGCATGAAGAGGTGCAGTGCAACCCAACTGGATAACGCTCTTGAAGAATGGCAACACCTGAGCAACACAGAGGAAGGTAGCAGGAATAAAAGGGCAAAGCAAGGCAAAACCTTGGGGAAAGAAAGGGAAAGGTGAGAGGAAAATGTCACACAGCCTGCAAGGTGCCCTAAAGAGCCATACCAAAGTCTGGCAGCACTGCCGTGTTGTGCAATGAGAAAGATTTGTATATTTACACGGTCCTTACCTGTTCAGGCAACCAGTCACCTAAGTTGGGTTCTGGGGAATTATGGGACATGCAGCTTTCCAATCCTCAGCAACATATGGACAAACAAGGAGAAGGACAAAAAGGATGGCAGAGCACCATCAAAACAGACAGTGCATGTCCATGCAGACTCGCAAACCCACAGCTTCCTGGGTTGTTTCTGCTTTTGTAGCATTTGCGTGCTGCAGATGAGGAAAACGCTCTGCTGTATGAGTCTTCTGGAAGAGACACCCAGAGGTAAATGGCAGCTAACCTGCAGACCGAGCAGTACTGCCTGGCGTTGGTCAGGGGGAGCTCCTCTGGCCGCTGCTGGATGGTGATGCTGACAGGGCTGGAGATGCTCTGTAGGGCCAGCTCCTAGCTGGGAGCCAGGAATGGACATGGTGGGAGAGAGGAGAGAGCTGGCGGGGACCAGCCCAGGCATCCCTCACTCAAAAGCATCACAAAGCCACAGCCAGCAAGCTGGGCATGATCAAGAGCATGAGGGCTCTGGAGCACAGGCCTTATGAGGAGTGGCTGAAGGAGCTGGGATTGCTCAGTCTGGAGAAGAGGAGGCTCAGGAGAGACCTTATTGCTCTCCATAACTACCTGAAGGGAGGCTGTAGTGAGCTGGGGGCCAGCCTCTTCTCTCGGGTGACTAGTGATAGGACTAGAGGGAATGGCCTCAAGCTGCGCCAGGGGAGATTCAGGCTGGACGTTAGGAAATACTACTTGTCTGAAAGGGTGGCCCGGCACTGGAATGGGCTGCCATTCCAGAGAGGTGGTGGAGTCATCGACCCTGGTGGTGTTCAACGACTGTTTGGATGTTGTGTTGAGGGACATGGTTTAGCGGGAACCATTGCTGAAGGGTGAACGGTTGGACTGGATCATCCTGTGGCTCTTTTCCAACCTTAGCGATTCTAGGATTCTAGGAAAGCTCGGAGAAGGCTGGAGAAATCAAGGTTGCCTCTAAGGTGCTGCTTTCAAACAGCATGAGTTGTTGGGCATGAGACGGGAAAGACAAGGTTCCGGCTCCAAAGGCTTCCAATCCCCGTGGATCTGGCTGTTGGCAAAGACCACAGCTGCCTGCTTTCCAGCAGGGGGACGCTCACCCAGCAAAGCACTCACCCAGCAGATGCCTCTCCTACAATCATAGCATCAGCAACGTTGGAAAAGACCTCCATGATCATCCAGTCCAAACACCCACCTACCACCACCATTTCCTTCCCACTAAGCCACGTCCCTCACTACAACTTCCAGTGTCCCTTGAACACCTGCAGGGACAGTAACTCTATCACCTCCCTGGGCAGCCCCCTCCAGCGGCTGAACACCCACTGGGAGAAGTTCTTCTTCACATCCAACCTCAATCTCCCCTCATGCAACCTGAGGCCATTCCTTCTAATCCTAGCACTAGTTCCACGAGAGAAGAGGACCACCCCCACCTCAACACAACCTCTCGTCACGTAACTGGACAGAGGGAGAAAGTCTTCCCTCAGCCTCCTCTTCTCCACACTAAGTAATCCCACTTCCCCCAGCCGCTCCCCATCACACTTGTGCTCTACACCCCTCACAGCTTCGTTGCGCTTCTCTGGACACACTGCAGGCTTTCAGGGTCCCCCTTCTAGACAGGGGCCCAGAACTGAACACACTACTCAAGGAGAGGACTCACCAGTGCTGAGTGCAGTACAGTGGTGATGATCACTTCCCTGCTCCTGCTGCCTCCGGCCCTTTGCGGTGCACTTCCACTCTAAACCGTTCCTTCTGCGCTACCGCTCGGATCCTCCCTTAGGGCTGGAGCTCAAGAAGTCAACACAACACAAAGAACACAACGTGCAACTGGAAGGCATGTCTCAAAGCCTGAAGAGTGAGAACGGGACCCTGCAGTTAGAGACTCTGAGAAGGGCCTCACAGGATGCCTGGGGAAGGGGACCTGCAAGTCAGACGCAAGGGAAGAGCAACAGCTCTCCCTCCTTTTCCTGATAACAGCAAGATAGTAGTGGGAGTTTTAGGTTGTGTGATTGTTATCACCATCTGCTGAGTGTTCCGAACCGTGGATCTAATCATTTCAGGTCCAGATGACTTTCCGAGGTCGGAAGAGCCCGTGGACGGGGAGGCTTCCAGCCCTGCTGGACCAAAAGCACTGTGCCAACTGCAGGGAAATGAGACAGCGGTGCAGAAATCCAACCATCTCTGATTGCAAAAGCTGAAGAATGGCAACCTGGGAAGTTATTCCTAGCAAATCCACCGGTGAAATCGCAGCTAGGAGAGCAGGAGAAAGAGGTTTCGTTTCCGGTGGGCACGGGTGCCTCTTACCACCCGGAGATGATTTTGCAACACAAGTCGGAGCTACTGCCCAACAAGAAAAGGCTTCCCTTTTGGGATCACTTCAAGAGAGGCTGAGAAAATAAGGAGGAATACATACATGCCTGTAGATGCCAGGTTCTCCAAAACCGTTCCTCTGGCAAGACTCATCAGAACAAATGGATGCAGAGAGTCAATTCAATAACACTGGTGCTAAGGGTCAAACAAGATGAACTGACTGAAAATGGTAAGTCTGGCTTACATACAAACTGGCACAAACAGTGGTGTACCCCCAGAAGTTACAGAAATCTTCACTAAGGTATGCTTAGCCGTGTGGCTATCAGGGATGTCTGGTAGAGCCAAAATGCAGCCCTAAGTTCAAAGCAAGATCTAGGGGTAGCCCACTCAGGGTTAAGCAGTGCCCTTTGAGGATATGCAACTGGAGAAGGAGAAAAGAAACCATAGATAACTTGTGGATTTCGGATTACTAATTGAATGTGAATCCATATACAATACTCCAATCTCTCAGATGAATCCATATGATCCATACACTTTAGTAACTAAGTTAGGGAACAAGTAGGTGGAGTTTACCTTCTGGGTTGGAAGGATGCCTTTTCTGCCTGGTTTGGCCATAGGAAGCCTAAGGTGATTTGCCATTGAATAGGAGAGCCCCAGTCCGGGACAAAAAAGACTCCGTTCACCTGGACAGTGTTAGCCAGGGCTGTGAGAACAGCCCAAGGATTTTGGAGAACTGCTCAACTCGGGAGCCTGAGATTTGGGTTCCTCCATCCCACGGTGGATCTTGATTGCAGCATGTGGATGCCACAGAAACAAAGAGGCCTGCGTACAATGGACTGCGAATGTGCTGAATTTCTTGGTTTCAATGATCGACTTTCTCAACAGAAGGCACCAAGAACTCAACAGCAAGGGACCTATCTGGGATAGGAGATTACAGCTGGACTTGGAACCTCAAGGACTGCCAGGAAAGAAGCCATCTGCCAAAGCCCTGAGCCACAAAGTGCCGAGGAACTCCATACATTCTCAGGAATGACAGCAGGGTGCCAACTGTGGATACATGGCTACGGACTGGTGGTAAAGCCCCTTCAGGAACTCAGTAAGAGATGGCCAGAGTGGTTGAGGGCGGTGGCTGCACCAGTGCTCAAGATTCAAGAATCTGGGACATCTACGCTAGGCCAAAGAAGAACAGTTGGAATATCTCATACAGTGTCTATACTGTTTTGGAGGTAAAAGGGGGGCATGAGCTCTCACCCCCAGGGCTTCCTGAGATACCAGGCCATCCTGGAACAGCAGGATGTTGCAGAAATAACTGCAACTAATATTGTCAACCCAGCATCTCTCCTTAGCGGAATTCCCGGAGAACAAGCATTTCAGGACTGCTTGGAAACAACTGAAGCTACGCACTGTTACCAGTCGGACCTGAAAGACGAATCCTGAGAAGATGCAGAAGACACCTGGCTTACTGATGCAAGCAGGTTGGTGAGACAAGGAAACCGTAAGGCAGGATATGCAGGAACTGCTACTGACAAGGTCACCGAAACACAACCATGACCTGGGGGGACTGTCTCTAGGAAGCCTGAAATAACTGCCTTGACAAGAGCCTGACATAGCATCTGTCCGTATAATTACGCAGTTGGGATGCTACATGCTCATAGGACCACCTGAAGAGAGCAAGGATTGCTCACGCACAAGGAAAAACAGCCTGATGTAAATCAACAAAGAGCGTGGCTACCATCCATTGTCAAGGACATCAGAAAGGGAACACCGTACCGGAAAGTGGAGAGAACATGGTGGATCAGGGGGCAGAACAGGTCGTTGAAGAGGGCTTTAATTCCAGACCGTAAGCTTAAAATTGCTGAACCTGAGTCAAAACCTGTAAAATATTTTCAAGAAGACAGAAATCTAAGTCATCATTTAGAAGGGAAGAGAGCAGGCTGACAGATGGACACATTGTTTTGCCCTTTGGTACTCCATGGAAATTGGTTCTAAGAGAGGAGAAGAAAATGTCTTGGGCAAACAGACGTTACAAAGCACGATCCTAGTACCAGCAAAGGGCTACAAGTGGGCCTTTTGGGAAAGGGAACCTTCCAGGGCAACAGTGACAAAGTGACTTCCTGAAACCCCCAAGAAAAGGGGGGGATCGCTGGATGTTGGCACTAACTGATACCTTTTGGGGATGGCCAGAGGTATTTCCCTGGAGGACTCCTAAGGCTCGGGAAGCAACGAAAATGCTGTTACATGCTGTTAATTCCAAGGTTCGGGGTTCCTGTACCCATCTCAGCAGATCGAGGCCCACATTTTTGCCAAGGTGGTCCAAAAAAAAAATAAGCACATGACTGGGAATTGATTGGCAATTGCACACCTTATAGACAGCAGTCATGCGGACAGGTGGAAAAAACGAATCACCTGATCAAATTACAGATAGGAAAACTTGGCCAAGAGGCTGGGATTCCCTGGCTGCAGGCACTGCCTTTGGCACTTCTGAGAATTTGGACTAAACCCCAAAGCAAGGAAGGATTAAGCCCACATGAGATTCTTTATGGGTGACCCTATACTGTACAAAAGGAAATCTCTATACAGGTGGGGGATAAGGTGTTGAGTGAATATATGGTCAGCTTGGCAAAGCAATTAAAGAAAATTGAACAAGCAGTATTCGGTGCCAGGGCATGAGGCCCAGATGGTCCAGTGCATGATGTATTGCCAGGCTAATATGTTTATGTTAAACCTCTCTCTCAGATTCAACTCTGGAACCAAAGTGGGAAGGACCCTACCAACTTCTCCTGACCACCCACACCACGGCCAAGGTAGAGGGACTTACACTGTGGATACGTCATACCTGCCTGAAGAAAGCACCAGGACCACAGCAAACAGCACAAGAGAGAGGACCACTGAAAATCAGGATCCAAAAGCATGTATAAGATTTTGATAATAATCAGTATGATTGGAGCAGTAGTCATAGCTTGGCAAGTGAATAGCTACTTAAAAATAACTGATAAAATTGGCCAGGCTCTCAACAAATCTTGTTGGATATGCACTGCCTTCCCTAGAGGGGAGGGAAAAGTGCCTGTTTATGGGATAGTGGCACTACACTGGACCATTCCAGATTGGCTAGAGCATGGAAAGTGTAAGTTTGGGATAGAAGACAAGTCACAAAAAGGACCTAAGTTTGATTTACTAGTTATTAACTTTACTAGATCTATCTTTGTAGACAGAAAAACTGACGGTAAAGGTGGGGTGGGGGTTGGATGACGGAACTTGACAGGCATAGGGTGTAGTTGGGAATATGGAAATTCTGGGGCAGTATCAGGGATCAGTGAAGCTGGAAGGTGGAACCAAGGTGAGGGGTGTGATCCTAGGATCGATAAGGAGTCCTATTGGGTCTCAGATAAGAACGTACTTGGAATTGTAGAGATGGGAGCATCATTCACTCATCAGAAAAATATGTCCAGGCGATGTAGGTTACCTCATGGATACTGGTGGCTATGTGGAGACGGCCAGGCACAAAAGGCATTACCTTTAAATTGGATAGGGACTTGTACTACAGGATACTTAATACCCCAGACCACGGTGCATGAGGAAATCCCTCGGGGACTCCTAAGGACCCCTTGAATTAGAACTAAGCTTACATACAACCCCCTAGCTATATATAACAAAGGATACCACAGCTTTCTGAGAGCTCTTAGCCTGGCTCTAGGAGTTACCCAGCTAGAAAAAGCTAGAGTCAATATCTCTGCAACTCTGGAAATTGTGGAGAATGCCACAACAGATGTATTACGGGCAATCCAAGAAGAGGTATCCTCCTCATCCAAAGTAGTACTCCAAAATAGGATGGCATTAGACCTATTAACAGACAAGGGAGGAGGAGTATGTACAATAATAAATCAGCGTTGCTGTGCTTACATCAATAAGGATTTAAGAACTGAAACAGAATTAAGTAAAATTTGGGAACAGACGAAAGTCCGGCATAGGACAAATCAGGATGACACCAACTGGAAGGAAGATTTACGGAACCTGCTTACTAGCTGGCTACCAAATCTAGGATGGTTAAAGCAGCTCTTCCTAGTTTGTATCATCTTAGTACTGATTGTAGGTTTTACCTGTGTGATGATAAAGTGCTCTGCCTGCCTGTGCCGAAATACGAGAAAAGAATACGAGATATGGAAGAAACATGAGCTAAGGCAAAAGGTGGAAAGTGGGACCTATTTTGGGACAAATAGAACAGATTAGAGAATCTAGCAGGTAGACGTCCTGCTAGATTATAGAAAAGGGGGGAATTGAAGGGCAAAATCAGGTCCCTGCAGTATAGAAAGAAGGGCTTCATAGCAAGAAAAGAGAAAGCAGCTTCACAAAGTAGACATAAGGGGCAAATAGTGATAGTTTATGTAGAGAGTATTAGAAAACAAGAGATTCCAAGCATTTTTACAGGCGCTAGGTCCAGAATAACAAGGAGAATGAAGGCCATAAAGATAAGGACCGGAGAACAGCTCAAAAACATTTGGCAGGGAGGTAATTAGATGTCTGAAGTTACCTCATGGATACCACATGGTGGTTATGTGGGGACGCTCAGGCACGGAAAGCAGTACCTTTAAATTGGACAGGGACTTGCACTACAGGATACTTAATAGCCCAGACCATGGTGCGTGAGGAGATCCCTCGGGGACTCCTGAGGACCCCTGGGATTCAAACGAAGCGTACATACAACCCCCTAGCTATATAGAACAGGGGATACCACCGCTTTCCGAGAGCCCTTATCCCGGCTCTAGGAGTTGCCCAGCTAGAAAAAGCTAGAGTCAATATCTCTGCAACTCTGGAAATCATAGAGAATGCCACAACAGATGCATTATGAGCAATCCAAGAAGAAGTATCCCCTTTATCCAAAGCAGTGCTCCAGAATAGGATGGCACTAGACCGATTAACAGCCAAGGAAGGAGGGGTATGCACAAGAATAAGTCAGAGTCGCTGTGCTTACAGCAAGAAGGATTTAAGAATCGAGAGAGATTGATGGAAAGTTTGGGAACAGACGAAAGTCCTGCATAGGACAAGTCAGGATGACCCCAGCTGGGAAGGAGATTTAGGGAACTTGCTTACTAGCTGGCTACTGAATCTAGGATGGTTAAAGCAGCTCTTCCTAGTTTGCATCCTCTTGGTGCTGTTGGGAGGTTTTACCTGTGTCATGATGAGATGCTCTGCCTGCCTGTGCCGGAGTACTAGAAAGAAAAAGGAGATATGGAAGAGACATGCGTTGAGGCCAAAGGTGGGAAGTGGGGCCTATTTTGGGACACGTAGAACAGAATCAAAATGATCTAGCAGGTTGAAGTCCTGCTAGACTATAGAAAAGGGGGGAACTGAAGAGTGAGAACAAGAGCCTGCAGTTAGAAAGAGAAGGGCCTCACAGCAAGAAAAAGGGAGAGTAGCTGCACAAAGTAGAAATAAGAGGCAAACAGAGAGAGTTTAGGTAGAGAGTGTTAGAAAACAAGGGATTGCAAGCACTTTCACAGACACTAGGTCAGGAATAACAGGGAGGATGAAGGCCATCGAGATAAGGGCTGGAGAGCAGCTCAAAAACACGTGGCAGGGAGCTGATTAGATGTCTACAGGGCAAGTTAGTGTGAATGGTAGGTGGAGCGATCCCCCTTGCACCAGGGAGTACGCGCGTCACCAAGAAACACATGCCTGCTCTATACCCTTACCGGCTATACGGTCTGATTGCCGCACGTCAAGCCCAGAAGAGACACCTCTCTCACCTTGGGCACAGCTCACCAACCAAGAGCCAGGCCTTGCCAACTTGGTTGATCTGAGAAGGCGGGAGGGGGCCACACATCACACCAGAAGTATCCATTTCACTTGCAGTTCCATGGAGAGAACAACACCAACTAATAGGCCTGAATGAATTCGCTCACAGGATGAACAACGAGTTTGTTCTTCATTAAAAAGCACACAGAGATTCCTAAACCAAAAAGAGAATGGCAGCACTTCAGATCGGCCAAACAGGTTCCTGTTCCTACGACTCATCCTCTTACCCCAACTTCTCTTGCCTCATCCCCTTCCCCTACTCCTCCGTGATGCCCACAGGCTTCAAGTCAGGTCGCAAACACATAGGACTCCTTCCACACGACTCCAGCACAAAGGATGTCACACTTGTTCCATACACATACAAACGAACCAAGCAGTGCTATCACACTCACTTAACACACGCAGAAGCAGCCAAACCCTGAGCACGTACATCCCCTCCTGCACTACTGGAGCCCACAGCTCACCTTCACGCCTCCGGGGATTTCTGCTCTTTTACACTGACGCAGCCTCGCTACAGCTCCATGGCGGTCACACAAGGCCTGCAGGACCTCTTGCTCCGCAAACCCCGTCTGCAGGCATTGCTTCATGAGGTTCACCACCTGCCCTGCTGAGCAAAAACAAGCACTGAGAACAAGAGCAAAGCGCACTGGATTCCACCTGGCCTGCTCCCCCACAAGCCTCACTCCTGCCACACACATACCCTGCTCTGCAGACTCAGCCCCAAAGCCTGGCTGGGCATCAGCACGTGCATCATTCTTCAAACGCCCCAGCCCAGCAGCAAGGGAACAAAGCGTTGCGACAGCTGAAACAAAAATGCTCGGGGACATTCCTGCTAGCACTGAACGTGAACAGATCTACCACTGAGCAACAGGACGTGGGACAAACAGCAGGAAACAACCAACCTGCACAATTAACTCGTTTCCGCTTGGTCCAGATGTCTGTATGCTCCCTCCCATGGCCCAGGCCAAGCTTGCTGAGCTGCTCCTCCTTTGTGCAGGACGACAACGGTGCCCATGGCATGTGGCGGCTATGAACAGCATGCCTTTTACTTGCTTTTCCTCTCTCCGTCTTCCATCACCAAACAGCACCTCCAATCTCTCCTGGCTAAAAAATCACTTGGGTAAAAAAAGAACTGGAAACCTTACTTTTAAAATTACAACTTGATGCTTTAAAGCAGAAGCTCACCTAGCAAGGACACCTACCTTAGACAAGCTCAACCTACACGGAAAAGTTATTCCTCTGCCTCTGCACACACGGCACGCATTTTCAGCTGCAGTAGTTAGCCCAGTTCTCAGCACAGCTTTACCATCCACAGAAAGCCAGTTCAGGGCCGCCATCTTTTTCTCTCTTCTGAAACACTCTACTGCTGCAAGAAGCAACGGTTAGAATCACACAATCACAGAACTGTAGGGGCTGGAAGGGACCTCTAGAGATCGCTGAGTCCAACCCCTCCCCCCGCAAAACAGGCTCCATACAGCAGGCTGTACTGTAGGCATCCAGCTGGGTTTGGAGTATCTCCAGAGAAGGACAACCCACAACCTCCCTGGGCAGCCTGACTATATACCCCCCCGCCGATAACCTCCCCACAGCCACCTATAGACCCAAATCCTCTGATTGCTCACCACAGCCCCAGATCCCCCCTAGAGTCCCCCTCAGCTCCTTATAGACCCATACGCCTTAACAGTCCCTGCACAGCCCCCATCAGCCCCATATCCCCCTATAGAATCATAGAATCATAGAATCGCTAAGGTTGGAAAAGACCCACAGGATCATCCAGTCCAACCATCCGCCCTTCATCAATGGTTCTCGCTAAACCATGTCCCTCAACACAACATCCAAACGCTCTTTAAACACTACCAGGCTCGGTGACTCCACTACCTCTCTAGGCAGCCCATTCCAGTGCCTGACCACCCTTTCAGACAAGTAGTATTTCCTAACGTCCAGCCTGAACCTTCCCTGACGCAGCTTGAAGCCATTCCCTCTCGTTCTATCACTAGTCACCCGGGAGAAGAGGCTGGCCCCCAGCTCACCACAACCTCCCTTCAGGTAGTTACAGAGAGCAATAAGGTCTCCCCTGAGCCTTCTCTTCTGTAGACTGAACAACCCCAGCTCCTTCAGCCACTCCTCATAAGGCCTGTGCTCCAGAGCCCTCACCAGCTTTGTTGCCCTCCTCTGGACACGCACCAGGGCCTCGATGTCTTTCTTACATTGAGGGGCCCAAAACTGGACACAGTACTCGAGGTGCGGCCTCACCAGTGCTGAGTACAGGGGAATAATTACTTCCCTGTTCCTGCTGGCCACACTATTTCTGATACAAGCCAGGATGCCATTGGCCTTTTTGGCCACCTGGGCACACTGCTGGCTCATGTTCAGTCTAGCATCAATCAACACCCCCAGGTCCATTTCCTCTACACAGTCTTCCAGCCACTCTGCCCCAAGCCTGTAGCGTTGCCTGGGGTTATTGTGGCCAAAGTGCAGGACCCGGCATTTGGTCTTGTTGAATCCCATCCCATTGGCTTCAGCCCAGCTATCCAACCTATCCAGATCCCTCTGTAAGGCCTCACTACCCTCAGGCAGATCAACACTTCCAGCTAGCTTGGTGTCATCTGCAAACTTACTGAGGGTGCACTCAATGCCCTCATCCAGGTCATCAATAAAGATATTAAAGAGGACAGGCCCCAGCACCGACCCCTGGGGAACATCACTCGTGACCGGTCGCCAGCTGGATTTAACTCCATTCACTACCACTCTCTGGGCTCGGCCCTCCAGCCAGTTCCTTACCCAGCAAAGAATGTATCTGTCCAAGCCACGATCTGCCAGCTTCTGGAGGAGAATACTGTGCGAGACAGTGTCAAAGGCTTTGCTGAAGTCTAGGTAGACCACATCAACAGCCTTTCCCTCATTCACCAGACGGGTCACTGGATCATAGAAGGAGATCAGGTTGGTCAAGCAGGACCTGCCCTTCGTGAACCCATGCTGGCTAGGCCTGATCCCCCGGTTGACCCGCACGTGCCGCGTGATCTCCCTCAAGACAATCTGCTCCATAATCTTCCCCGGCACCGAGGTCAGGCTAACAGGCCTGTAGTTCCCCGGATCCTCCCTGCAGCCCTTCTTGTAGATGGGAGTCACATTGGCAAGCCTCCAGTCTTCTGGGATCTCACCCGTCAACAAGGAGCACTGATAGATGATGGAAAGCGGCTCGGCTATCACCTCCGCCCGTTCCCTCAGCACTCTCGGGTGAATCTCATCCGGTCCCATGGACTTGTGGCAGTCCAGTTGGAGTAGCAGGTCTCTAACTGTTACCTCCTGAATCGTGGGGGGTTTAGTCTGCTCCCCAGCCAAGGCTGCCAGGTCAGGGAGTAGAGAAACCTGAGGATAACCGGTCTGTCTTTTAAAGACAGAGGTAAAGAAGGCATTCAGAACATCTGCCTTTTCCTCATCCTCAGTGGTTACATTGCCAGCCTCATCCAGTAGAGAATGGAGATTCTCCCTGGTCCTCCTCTTGCTGTTGATATACTTGTAAAAGAGTTTCTTGTTCCCTTTTACCCCAGCAGCCAGCTTGAGTTCAAGCTGGGCTTTAGCCTTTCTGATTTTCTCCCTGCACATCTTAACAACTTCTTTGTATTCTTTCTAGGTTGCCCGTCCCTTCTTCCAGAGGAGGTAGGTTCTCTTTTTCTCCTGGAGCCTCAAGAAGAGTTCCCTATTCATCCACGCCGGTCTTCTTCCGCACCGGCTCATTTTGCGGCTTAGGGGGACAGCCTGCTCCTGCGCCTTTAAGACTTCCTTCTTAAAGAGCAACCAGCCATCTTGTACCCCTTTGCTTTCTAATACTGAACTCCAGGGGACTCTCCCTACTAGTCTCCTGAACAATTCAAAGTCTGCCCTCCGGAAGTCCAAGGTAGCAGTTTTGCTGTTCCCCCTCCTGCCTCCACCAAGAATCGAGAACTCTACCACGTCGTGGTCACTCTGCCCAAGACAGCCCCCAACCTCTACATCTCCCACCAGACCTTCTCTGTTTGTGAACAGCAGGTCTAACAGGGCAGCTCCTCTCGTAGGTTCTCTTACCAGCTGCATCAAGAAGCCTCCCCGCAGCTCCCAGTAGCCACAGCCCACCTTAGCCCCGCTTCTGGGGAGCTGCAGGGGGTCTGGGGGCACCGGGAGCAGCGCTGGAGGGGTTGGGGGTGGGGGGGCACGGTTCAGATGCTGGCAGCAGCACTGTGGTGCTGAGGGACCCGACACCTCCATCTGTCCCAATCCCATCACCCATCCCCAAGCCCAAATCCCAATCCCACAGCCCAACCCCACGGGGGGTCCACGGGGGAGGGGAGGGCAGTGTGCTTGGGGGGCCGCGCAGGGCCCCTCTCCCTCTCCCGCTCCCGTTCTCCGCACACCTCCGGCGGAGCTGTCCTCAGCACTCGCTCCCGTTGTGCCGCGGCTTCCGGCTCGGTGCTGCCCGGACAGCTCCGGCTGACGCCGCGCTCTCCTGCGGGGCGGCCCGGGCTGCCGGTGCGGCGCTTCGCTGACGACAGCCGCGCCTGACACTGCCGGCTCCCAACGGCCGTTCCCGCGCACGGCGGCTCAGCCAATGGGAGCCTGCGGAGCTGCCGCTGACCAATGAGACGCCGCGGGAGGGACAGAGCTGCCGCTGACCAATGAGACGCTGGGGGAGGGACAGAGCTGCCGCTGACCAATGAGAGCCCGGGGGAGGGACAGAGCTGCCGCTGACCAATGAGACGGCGGGGGAGGGACGGGCAGATGCTGCTCACGGGGAGCTCCTCCTGCCGCTGCTGGATGCTGATGCTGACAGGGCTGCAGATGCTCTGCAGGGCCAGCTCGTAGCTGGGAGCCACGAATGGACACGGCGGGAGAGAGGAGACAGCTGTCGGGGACCAGCCGAGGCATCCCTCACTCAAAAGCATCACAAAGCCATAGCCATAGCACGGAAGCTGGGCATGATCGTGAGCAGCATCCCGGATGCTGGAGATTCTTTGCTACCATACACTACGGGAGCACAGCTCTCGCTGCAGGCATCCCACAGCCAGACAAAATGGGAACAAACCCGCAGCTCTGCTGCACGCACAGCCCACAGCCATCGCCTTGCAACATGAGCTGCCTTGCTGTTGCTTGCATCCATCCCAATCCCTGGGAATGAAGACTCAGAAGGCAGTCAAGGCGTTGATCCAGCACCAGCGTGCTTTTATTAATTAACAGCCAGGAGGACTTTTTGGTGAGAGGTCCGGTGTACACATGGGACTCATCGTCTCTGGTGAAGGAGAGAGGCGCTCAGAGCTCGTGCTGCTGCCCGGTGCCTGGGACTGGAGCTCTGATTCTACGTCCCCCTCCACCAGGCTCGGCTCCTCCTGGCTGACGCTGACCTGCTCCTGCATGGAGCTGCTGCTGTCGGGGCACTCGGGCTGTGCTTGGGCTGGGCTGCACTGCAATGGTGCCCCGTCACAGTCCAGCTCGGTGACCGCTGTTTCTGGCAGGCTCAGGTCAGCGTCTTCTGCACAGCCGGGAGAGATGAGGGCTTCCACCTGTATCAACACCTTCATTCCATCACTGGTGTTGTATGGAAGGCTCTCATCCGAGCTGCAGCGATTTGTGCTTCCTAGCAGCTCTGCATTCATATAGGCACACAGTGAAGCATCGCTATACACTCTGGCTCTTCTGCGTGGACGAGGGCTCGGTTCACCTAGGAAGGAGTAGATACACAGGCAAACAGTTAGTGGCAAACTTGCACAAGCTGAATGATGAGAGTGGTTCTTGAGATTTGCTTATGCAGTGGCAGCAGGACAAAGGAAATAGGACAATAGCAACAGTAGGAGCACTGTCTCGAAAGGAACTGTTGCGCTTTTGTTGTTTGTCTTTCTCTTTTGTGTGGACTCCAAGCATGAATTCAATGGCACTGACAAGCAGGGTTTTGACAGCTGGATGTGCACCCTTACCTGCCAGGACCACCACCTCTGTTTCCGAGGGCTCCCTGGCATCGCGCTGCAGTTGGCGTTTGGCCACAGAGGATGGTTTTCTGGGCCTGAAACAGGAACACCAACTGCATGCTGGGGATTCCTTCACCCTGCTGGGTGGACTTGGTCTGGAGGGAGAAAAGAGGGAGCGGTGTGAGTCGTGCATGGTGCAGGGTGAGGGAAGAGCTGCCCTGAGCTCTTGCCAACACTTGCTTGTTCCTAGCACGACGGTTCCATTCCTAGAGCTCAGCCCTGGAGTCTTGCTGGCTACATTCCCCTCAGCCATGTCAACCCAGATGCAGAGCATGCCTGTTAGTTGAACCTCAGAGTCCAAAGGGAGGGGACATTCAGTACACCACCACACGCACCATTGGCGTCACGTAGTTCCTGGAAGTTTTGGCACTAGCAATAGTGGAGAAAAACCCACAAAAACCCACCCAAGCAAGTCTGATAGGAAGCTGCTGGAAAAGAAAGTCCTCTTTACCTTTCAGATGGAAAGTCAATGATTGTGTGGAATTTCCCCCGCACAGCTGCGGGGCCTTCTTCCACGTCCATGTCCCTGCTCTCTGTCACAGCGGCAGAGCTGCTGTGGCCTCCCCTCTGTGCCTGTGCCTCCTCCAGGGTGAGCAGCTTGGTGGCAGGAGAAGACACCCGCACAGACTTGGGCCCTGATGAAGAACTGCACCCTGGAAGGGAAGACCACAGCTAAGAGGGAGGATCAGAAAGCAGCGGCACAGCCATCACACTTCTGGGGGAGGTGCCGCACATCTCTCAGCCTTGCTTATCCGAACCACTGGAAAAAGAGGAGGTCAAAACCCTTCCATCAAGCTTCACCTGCACGCAAAACATCACCATGACAGGGACGGTTTTCTCCTTCTCAACTTTGGGCTTGGACATTCTCCGCATCCAGCCACAGAGGATGCCATATTCTCATCTAAGCCCACAAGTCTGCTGGCCCCCTGATACCAAAGCGTATCTCAACAATCCTGGAGAAGGCCTGCATTTGATCAAGGTGTCTCATCAAGACAAAGCTCATGCAGGAAGACGCTCACCTGCTCCATCTCCGACGCCTGATGTGGAGCTGGAGCAGAAGAGGACGTCGGTGTGGTTGATGAGGAATTCCACCACATCCGACTGCCTCTGCAGTTCCTCGCAGGCAGCTCTTCCACTGGCGCAGGCAGCCTCGTTCTGCTGGGATCTGTAGAAAAGGCAGATTGGAGAAGTCATTGACCCGAGATCGTTTCCCCACGTTTGGGCATTTGGGCAGCCAAAGGCTGTCCAGTTGGGCTCTGGAGACTTCCGCAGTGGGCAAGCACTGATGCCACTGAAGACATTCTCCCTGGTGATCAAGGACACACCAGCCCCATTTGACAAAACCAAGAGACCACAAATTGTCCTCCTCTCCAAAGTGTGCCCGTGGGGAGAACAGATCTAAGCCTTGTGCTGAGACGGAAAAAGAAGTTTACCTGAAGAGGTTGGGAGCCCACACAATCGCTAAATTCTTAGTGGGCATCATTGTGGCGGAGCAGCTCCCAGCGAGACAAGCCAAGTGTCTCATCAGATACTCCAGCGTCCTGGAAAGCAAGAGCCAAACCTTCAGCACCACTGAGCACGCCGTGCTGCAATTCACAAAACAAACCTCAAGAAATGCCACTGCTTGTTCTTGCTACTGTCACGGAATAGGAAGCAGATCAAGCTTTCCCAAGTGCCACGCTGCAGCACCAAGCCCCAGCACAGTACAGCCGCAGCCATCAGCTGCACCAGCCGTGCCCCCGTGCCCAGGAGCTGACCCAATCCATTCACCCCACGCAGACATCCAGCCACTTCAACACACACAGGCATCACGTTGCCAGCGTGAGACAAAGCCTGCCATGGCGTCATCGCCCTCTGAAGTGCAGCAGGGCTGAGCTCCCCAGACTGAGGGCAGCAGTTTTCTGACCTGTAGTGAGGCGCGGGCAGCTGCTGGATGACCTCCTGCATGCTGAGCAACCGCTCCTCATCGGTACCGGCACAAACAGCGTCCTGGAAGAAAGCAGAAAGGGACTGAGACACAGATCAGCAGAGATTCCTGCTGCAGGGTCGGCAACTATGGGGATGGAGCGCTGTTGCTCAGCACCGAGGTGGATTTTATGGCTTCCAACAGGCAGAAAAGCTGGGGAACACATCGGCATGCAGCTGGTGCCATCAAGGCCAAGCAGTCCAAGCACTGGGCCGCCTGAAAGCCTGATCGACTATGCAGCTCAACTCCTCGCAAGCACTGTTAATACCTCACATGGTTACCTCCTGGGACCACCACAGGTGACATCGGTATGCTGCAGGATGTGGCAAAGACATGTGAGTCAAGCGCATGGAGCTAACAGAAAAAGGGCCTCAGAGCTGCAGAGGGCACTGCTGCTCCCATCTCCCACATTTCCAATGGCAGGATGCACACACCTGGTGTTGTGGTGCACCCGGTGTGCAGGAAGCATGAGCTGCTTGTTGTACACAGACACCCACTGGATGTCCATCAAAACCCCAACTTCAACAGAAAAAAGACCAAAAAAAGGTGCGCAGGCGTGTGTGGATGGGAAAGGCCACGACGAGGGACATGAAGGCCATTGCCTTGTGCTTACCGAGAACTTGCCATGCAGCTGCTCGCTCAGCAGAGGGCTCGGGAGCTCCCTGAAGTACATCTTGCACAGGGAGCTCACGCTGTGAATGTCCCGGACGGTGAGCTCCGGAATCTGCTCCGACTCAAATTCATGGCTGGAGAGAAGGACACAAAAACAGAGGGCTTGGAGAAAGAGGAAAACAACTCCAAAGCAAGACAACATACAGTCAAGAAGCACTCTTACCGCAGCTTCTGGATCTTGGACGCCACGCCGGACAGGCGGTAGATCCCCTGCACCACGCCGTGCTGCTCAATGAACTCAGCGCAGCTCTGCACGACCTGGGGGACTACAGAACAAGGGCCAGCGCTTAGCTGAGCTCCTGATTCAAGTCCTGCTTCAGCCGCTGCCCCTGTCACATCCCATCCACTAAGCCCAGCCAGGCTACTGCTTGCCTCCTCCTAACAGGAGAAAGAAGGCTGTCGCAGACGGCGCAGACAGGCAGGAGCCGGGGAGGAAACTGGACACGGACGTGTTCTTGGCTTTCAAGAAATGCCACAACCTGCCAAGCAGCCTGCAGAAAGTAATTCTGGGGAAGCCAGAGACACTGCCACAAGTCCCATCACAGCTCCCACCGCAATGGAGGCGTGAGACCTCATGTCCAGAAGAGCTAGGAAACTGACGCACTACACTCTCTTGGGCCAAAAGGCTTCCTTGGTTTTCAGGCTAGCGTAGGATTGGTTTACACCTTTGGCTTTAAGCAAATACAAGTGTGCCGGTCTCCTATGAGCATTAGCCTCAGCTTCCCTTTCAGCCTTCAACTCCCACCTCACGCTTCTCCACCGCTATCAACCTGCCCCTTGCTAGACACGATCTCCCTTTCTTTCATCTTGTCATGCCCAACAGAGGGAGGAAGCTCTCAGGAACGGGCTGTTCCTTACCATCACGGCCAGAGTGGAGAAGATGCTCTCCCAGGTCACAGCCAAACACCCCTTCCTTCTCCTTCTCCTTCTCCAGCTCCCGCTGCTTCGGTTCCTTTGGGCGGGCCTTCATGAAGGAACGAAGGAAGCTGAGGAGCTTGCCACGCTTCTTTGGCACTGCACAACAAAAGGAAGAAACCAGTTCATTTCAGGTTGGGCTCAGTGCGACCAGGCTGAGCGGAAACACATGCTACAGAGCACGTCAAAGTAGCAAGAACATTGCCAACACTGCATTCTACAAGGATTCGAGCATTTGCCCAAGCCCTCATTCTCACTGCCTACAAAACAGCAGCCCTACGCCCCATGGGATGCAGGAAGGATCATCAACACAGAGGAGAACGTGGGATGGATCAAGGAGGTATTCAACACAGAACACACCCAGAAAAAGACTCCATTTGACTTCCCCGTGCCATCACGTGTAACATCCGTACCTGGCTTTGGCGCTGAGTTGATGAGGGCCTCAGGAATTTTTCCACTAATGAGCTCCACGCACTCACCGGGGAAGAACCCAACCTGTAAGAAGAAAAGAAAGAGTGATGGAATACTGGCTGCAGCGTTTCTCAGGCCTCGACTGTTGCACCAACAAAGAATGGCCTGCACAAAAGTAATCCTCGTCCAGCATTTGCAGCCAGAAGACCTACAAAAGCAATACTTGGTTCCGGAGAAGATGGCTCTGTCCTCTGTGCTTGTACGAAGGACAGAGATGGTCAACTCCTGACTGCCTATTGAGCACGAGAGGCTCTTGCTTTTAAGTCACATGAGGAGACAGTTTCCCACCCAAGCCCAGAGCCAAAGGGAAAGACCTCTGACAGCAACACAGGGAAACTGTTGACGTCCAGAAGCCACCCTGTGCAGGACGAGCAGCTCGAAGCGGACGTTCCTCACTTGACTGCAATTGCGCCCAGGAGTCTGAAGCTTGTGCCTACCTGAAAGCCACGCTTGCCTCTCCACCAGGGGCTCTGCTCCTTTGCTGGCATAGCAGTAATGCACACCAGGTCTCCCACCTGCAAGAGATTGCAACATCAATCCCAGCGTCAGCACAGCTGGGAGGAAAGCACAGCTGAGATGGCACCCTTCTTCTGCACTGCCAAAGAGCGCACAGATTGAGAGCAATTGCACCGGGGCAGCTCTTCAGGCATTTCCTGTGGGAAAGCTGAACGTGGAGGTACAAGAGTCACTGCCTTACACACCAGACAGAATACAGTGCAAGCATGCCAAATGAAACCATCTTTTAGACATGGCTGAAATTCTCCCTGCATCCAACCCAGTGCAAGTCCTATCTGGACCTGCATCTTCTGGGCTTCGCCTCACAAGGCATTCTGAAGGTGTCTGAGAATATTCCTGATGCATTCACACGTTATACTCTTCTGTCCGTGACAACAAGGAACGCCTTCTTTATCTGCTTACCTCCAAGGAGAGCTCATCCGCTGCCTGGGCAACGTATCTCTTAATAACATGGCCAGCAGCAATAGCTGGAATATTAAGAGATGACTCCTCATCGACCAGCAAGGGCTTCCCCTGGTTCTCAGGCTGAAACAGAGAGCACAGGCCACGGTGAGGAGCTGAGGACAAACAAGGAGGATTTCAGGGTGCCATCTACATGCCACTAGCAAGGAAATGAAGCTTTTAAGGCAGCTCTTCAGGGACACCGAGAGAGCCGGAAGGATGCTCTCTCTCTTGAAAAGCAGGAGAGCACACCGGTGGCTCATTCTGCTGGCTCAAGGCAGGGAACAGAGACCAAGCAGAGCTTCACACTGTACCTCCGTCAACGCCCGGTCAGGCCCACGGCTGATCTCGCTGCTCGCGATGCCCATCACAGCAGGCGCGACAAGCTGCAACAGAAAAGAAACACATTTCCTGTGCTCACACAGCACTGGATCAAGAGACTTCTTCAGAACTACTTCTAGAAACAACAACTGTGTGCAGTCTATTCAAATGGGACAGCCGTTGCAATACGCAGCACTGGACCAAGTCGCTGTCCCTCTGCTAGCAGATGGGGACTCTGGCACAAAGCAGCAGATGCATTTGCCCGCAGCACGCTGAGAGCGCAGTAGCAGGCCAGGGAGAGGTGTCACTGCTGGGGCTGGAGCTGCTCCCCAGCCCCCGGCTCCCAGCAGCAGCCTCACCACCAGCGCCGGCCGCAGCCTTGCCCACGCATTTCCGCTGCCTGCATCTCTGCTGTGCTCCCTACAGCTGTCGGGCCACACTCACACAGCCAAAGCATGCACGCTTGTGCCCCTGGCTCATGTTCTGCAGCTCTGCACAAACTGCGGCTAGGGCTCTTTGCCTAAGGGATTGCCTTCCTTCACACTAGCTGCTCCCAGCACTACAGGCAGCATCCTGCTGAGGGTTGAGCTGGAGAGGAAGTGACCAGAGCTGCATTTCAGCTGGACGAGGCTGTGTTACTACACACGGTGTGACTTAACACGGGCTGCTGAACCATGTGGCAATACAAAACATGGCACGTACCTGGCAAGAGATCAGAACAAGGTAGAAGAAGATCCTCGAACCCGCAGCCGTTCCTTGTCACTTTGCTCTGATCTTCCGCGAGCAAAAGCTGCACCAAGGGAGCAGGCGGAGGGTGGGGAGGGGAGGGAGAAAGAGCAGGTCAATGAGCCTCCACAATTTAGCAAAGGGAAGAACCAGGGAAGAACCGTGGCACAAAAGCCACCTCGATGGATGGCATTGGACTGGATGGCCCAGGGGAAAATGGCCTCTGACGGTCAAGATGAAGCAATATGATCCTAGGAGCTCCGCCAGCCAGCAGTCCTCAAGCCCTCGCTGCCCACCCGTCTATCCCACACCGTCTCAGCTTACCTACAAGGCACTGCGCAAGACGGGATGAAGACAAAGGGACTCAATCAGTGCACAAGTGCAACAAGCCACGTACTCACGCCGAGCTCAAGCGCTCCAATGAAGGGAAGCAGCACGCGCTGCTCCTCCCCTCATTCTAGCCGCTTAGTGACATCACTAAGGGCCACCCGGCTGCTCCACCATGGACGGACAAGGTGGGGAGGCAAGACCACGTCACAAGACCACAGGATTCCAAAAGGGCACCCCAGCGTTCGAGAAATCAGTGCGTGGTTGGAATCTCAGCCAAATCCTGGAGAAGCTGGCATGGGGTTGTCGGGACCAAAGTGCAGGACCCGGCGCTTGGTGCTGTTGAGCCTCTTGCTGGGCCTATGGCAAATCCACACCAGGGTCCTTCTTTGCATCCAAGGGCGGCTTAGAGCAGTCATCTCTTTCACCTGGATGGAAATAAAGAAAGAGAAACACAGCACTACTACCAGACTGCTTTGCCAATTTCTTTCCCGAGCGTATTTTTGCCTTTTGGCTTCCATGACGACCTCATTTCCTCCTCCTTTTCTTGGGGGGAAGCTGCCCCCCGTGCCTGAGCTTCACATGAAACATGACACTAAGACAAACGCTTGCCCTGGGTGCAGGGTGGCTGTGCTTTGCCAGGTATACTAGCGGGCTAGGAAGCGTCACATGGCAGCTCCAGGCCCAGTCTGCATTCACTCACTGTGGCCACAGCTGCTGCCTCACCGCCAGAACGTATCTGAGGATACAGATGGACGCAGGCACTCCTGCTCCTTCTGCAAAGCCCTCCTCTGCACAGCCCGTTAGCTGCTGCTCGCTGCTATGTCAACCGGGCTCCACTTTACAGCAGCCCTGGGATAAACACGCCTGTACTCTTCCGTGCAGCAGCGAGCTCCAGGGATGAAGCAGCACAGAGGAAACCAACAGAATCTACTGCTGCTGAATCCACCAGCTCCTTCTGCCCACCAAGAGTAATACCAAAGCACAGAACACAAGTGGGATAAGCGCTTCCGCTCGCACACGGACAAAGGGAATCAAAACAGCTTCATCAAGAAGAGCTCGTAGGGTAAACCCAGCCTCAGAGACACAAATGCATCTGGTTCCAGTAAATATGATGGCACCTTGTTGATGAAACGCTGTTCTGCTGCTCGGAGAGCACGAAGCATGCTGTGTTGACAGGCACAGCAGCGCCACGCCCAAGCTGAGCACCAAAACCTCCCCAGCACCCCTGGCCAATGCTGCCAGGGAAATGTGCCGTCTGCAGCTCCACGGGAGCCCGATGTGGCTCGCTGCGTGGACACTGGGGGGCTGTCTTAGTGGGATGCATTTTTCTTCAGGGGGTCTGCTATGATGCTATGATTGGCTTTGACAAGGAAAACCACGCTGGTAACACTCTGATGTTTACTCCTTCTGATAAGCAGTGTTGTAGAGAGAGAGCACCAAGGCTGTTCTCAGGAAAGGGCACAAGAAGCTGGGAGGAAACAGAATTAGGACAGCTGACGTCAACTGGCCAAAAGGATACTGCATACCAGATGACATCAAGTGGAAAGAGGTTGCAACACGATGAGAGTTCATCTTGCTTTCTTCTTCTGATTGGCCACTGCTTGGGAGGTGCTGAGCCACTGCTTCTACATCACTCGATAGATACATTCATATAGATTCATATAGAGGTAGACAGATATACAGACAGACAGACAGACAGACAGATAGATAGATCGATATTCATTACTTCTGTCCTTTTCTCTACCTTTGAAAAGAGATTTCTCTCAACACATGAGTTCTACCTTCCCCTTGCTCCCCCACAGTTCTCTCCCCCATCTCACTGGAAAGTGGGATGGGAGGGAAACATGAAGTGCGCTGGGATCAGGGGGAAATTAAAATGATCTAAAGGTACACAAGCCCACTCTTTCATTTTCCAGAAGACAACCTATGCTGTCAATGAAACATGGCCCTCGCTAGGAACATTTGCAAGGATGCTTTCAGTGACTGAGGGCATCGCACGCCATGAACATCACCCTGCTGACACAAGGGCACTGCAAACACAGCAGCAACTCCTGGCACCAATACCTCCGGGTACAACAAGCACGGGGCATTGGGTTGCTTTGGATGCAGTTTGAGCGCTGAGGTCTTGCAGAGCGCATCATGTCCTGCACCAGGCAGCGCATCTCTCATCTCTCCAAACTTTGGGGCTTTGAAGCTGCACATTGTTTCTTGGGAATTTGTCACACACAACTCCAGAGCACTTCCAGCTCTTCCCTGGCAATTCACGGCTTGCACAGTGCCAAACGCAACCAAGAAAAAAAGGCAAGAAAGAAGCAAAGGCCATGGCTATGCACACAAGCGGCCAGGAAGGGTTCAGCAGGAGAATGAAACCTACACAAGTCAACTCAACAGATTCCAAGGAATTCATTGACATCTGACACAATTTGCAACGCCAGAAGCACTGCCACGCAAACAGCACCGTATTGGGAAAGCAGCACGTCCAAATCAGCCCCCTTGCCCTGCTCTACCCGCTCAGCCCAACACAGAAATCAAACACACAGACTCTCTTGCTTTGGCTCACGGCAGCCATCAAGCTCATGCTTTAGTGACACAGAGAACTCCATCTCCACCTACTGTGTGTCTCGCTAACCACAAGCTTGGCTGGGAGACGTCGCTCAGCCTGACACCACAAGCAGAAAAGAAGCGCACATAAGCAGATGCTCTTATCCACACGTGCAAATCTGGGGGCGAGGAATAAAAGGCTCGCTGGGCCACGGGCAAAGCAGGGAGCAGATGATAGGCAGGAAACAGGAAGGAGTTCAAGACCAGCTCTCCTACACCAAAGACAGGGAGAGCTGAGTCAGCACCACGGGAGGACTTACGACACAGCTTGAGAGCTTACAGAGACCTGAGGTTGCCAAAGGAGGCCGCCAGGGTAACTCTCACCATTCTTTTGCAGGGCTCTCACGGATGCTTGCGATGCTGACTTCCACTGCCTATGGCACTGGTAGAAAGCCCAGGTGACAAATGCTCACTCTGTCTGGGTAACGCTTCCGTGCTTCCATGGTTATCACTGAAACAAAAGGAAAAAAATAAAAAGCATGCAACCCTATGAAATTTGCCTCTCTACTGCTGCTGTCAGCGTGACATTCAAGTCTGTCTTCCACACAGCTCCATCTGAGTGCCAAAAAGAAACACGTACAGAGATGCTTAGAAGATTCTTTGTGCAGATACAAATGCAGGGTGCATGCGTATTCTCTACAGCAAGAAACATTAATTTCTCAAGCAGTAGTATGAAAGGTCAATGAAAAGGAAATAGATGATGAACCCCTTTCATAGAAGAAGTCCTTGCTAAGCCTCTCCCCATCAAAAAGGAAGCCTCCGGGCATTGTTAGCAGCAGTTCCCAGAACATCTTGCACCACAAAATGCAGCACGCTCCTTTTTTTCCACAGGCCCCTCATTTCTCTCATCGGCATCAGATTCACTCCACTTCAAATATACGCATCAGAACAGCCCTTCAGTTTGGCTGAGGTAGGAACCCACTGCTGGGATGTCCCCCACTCCCGTTCCCCACTATGTCCAGCACTGGTGGAAAGTGGGGAAAGGAAGAGCAACTGCTATCACCTACCCAGACATCCGCAGGGCCTTCCATACAGTCTCACATCACAGGGAGAAGCGGGAGAGCTCTCGTGGCACAAAGAGTGCACTTTGGCCACAAGAACCCCAGGCAATGCTACAGGCTTGGGGCAGAGTGGCTGGAAGACTGTGGAGAGGAAATGGACCTGGGGGCGTTGATTGACGCTAGACTGAACACTGCCAGCAGTGTGCCCAGGAGGCCAAGAAGGCCAATGGCATCCGGGCTTGTATTAGAAATAGTGTGGCCAGCAGGAATAGGGAAGTAATTGTCCCCCTGTACTCAGCACTGGTGAGGCCGCACCTCGAGTACTGTGCCCGGTTTTGGGCCCCTCACGGTAAGAAAGACATCGAGGCCCTGGAGCGTGTCCAGAGGAGGGCAACAAAGCTGGTGAGGGCTCTGGAGCACAGGCCTTATGAAGAGCGGCTGAAGGAGCTGGGATTGCTCAGTCTGGAGAAGAGGAGGCTCAGGAGAGACCTTATTGCTCTCCATAACTACCTGAAGGGAGGCTGTAGTGAGCTGGGGGCCAGCCTCTTCTCTCGGGTGACTAGTGATAGGACTAGAGGGAATGGCCTCAAGCTGCGCCAGGGAAGATTCAGGCTGGACGTTAGGAAATTCTACTTGTCTGAAAGGGTGGCCCGGCACTGGAATGGGCTGCCATTCCAGAGAGGTGGTGGAGTCATCAAACCTGGTGGTGTTCAACGAGCGTTTGGATGCTGTGTTGAGGGACATGGTTTAGCCAGAACCATTGGTGAAGGGCGAACGGTTGGACTGGATGATCCTGTGGGTCTTTTCCAACCTTAGCGATTCTAGGATTCTAGGAAAGCTCGGAGAAGGCTGGAGAAATCAAGGTTGCCTCTAAGGTGCTGCTTTCAAACAGAGTGAGTTGTTGGGCATGAGACGGGAAAGACAAGGTTCCAGTTTCAAAGGCTTCCAATCCCCATGGATCTGGCTGTCTGCAAAGACAACAGCTGCCTGCTTTCCAGCAGGGTGATGCTCACCCAGCAAAGCACTCACCCAGCAGATGCCTTTCCTACAGTCACAGCATCAGCAAGGTAGGAAAAGACCTCTGAGATCATCCAGTCCAAACACCCACCTACCACCAATATTTCCTTCCCACTAAGCCACATCCCTCAGTGCAACATCTAATGTCCCTTGAACACCCGCAGGGACAGGAACTCTATCACCTCACTGGGCAGCCCCCTCCAGCGGCTGACCACCCACTGGGAGAAGTTCTTCTTCACATCCAACCTCAATCTCCCCTCATGCAACCTGAGGCCATTCCCTCTAGTCCTAGCACTAGTTCCATGCGAGAAGAGGAACATCCCCACCTCCACATAACCTCTTGTCCGTCACATAACTGGACAGAGGGAGATGGTCTTCCCTGTGCCTCCTTTTCTCCACACTAAGGAATCCCACTTCCCCCAGCCGCTCCCCATCACACTTGAGCTCTAGACCCCTCACAGCTTCATTGCGCTTCTCTGGACACACTGCAGGCTTTCAGGGTCCCCCTTCTAGTCAGGGGCCCAGAACTGAACACACTACTCAAGGAGAGGACTCACCAGTGCTGAGTACAGTACAGTGGCGATGATCACTTCCCTGCTCCTGCTGCCTCCGGCCCTTTGCAGTGCACTTCCACTCTAAACCGTTCTTTCTGCGCTACCGCTCGGATCCTCCCTTAGGGCTGGAGCTCAAGAGGTCAACACAACACAAAGAACACAACGTGCAACTGGAAGGCATGTCTCAAAGCCTGAAGAGTGAGAACGGGACCCTGCAGTTAGAGACTCTGAGAAGGGCCTCACAGGATGCCTGGGGAAGGGGACCTGCAAGTCGGACGCAAGGGAAGAGCAACAGAAACTTCCCTAAAGAAGTTACAGAAATCTTCACTAAGGTATGCTTAGCTGTGTGGCTATCGGGGATGCCTGGTAGAGCCAAAATGCAGCCCTAAGTTTAAAGCAAGAGCTACGGCTAGCCCACTCAGGGTAAAGCCTCATATCCCTTGGAGGATATGCAACTGGAGAAGGAGAAAAGAAACCATAGATAACTTGTGGATTTCGGATTACTAATTGAATGTGAATCCAAATTCAATACTCCAATCTTGCCGATGAAAACTTGGATAGCAAGTGCTATAGTTTAGTACAAGATTGGAGGGCAAGTAATAGAACTGTTGAATGTATTCACTCTGTGGCAGCAAATCCATACACTTTAGTAACTAAGTTAGGGAATGAGTAGGTGGAGTTTGCCTTCTGCATGTGAAGGATGCCTTTTCTGCCTGGTTTGGCCAAAGGAAGCCTAAGGTGATTTGCCATTGAATAGGAGAGCCCCAGTCCGGGACAAAAAAGACTCCATTCACCTGGACAGTGTTAGCCAGGGCTGTGAGAACAGCCCAAGGATTTTGGAGAACTGCTCAACTCGGGAGCCTGAGATTTGGGTTCCTCCATCCCACGGTGGATCTTGACTGCAGCATGTGGATGCCACAGAAACAAAGAGGGCTGTGTGCAATGGACTGCGAATGTGCTGAATTTCTTTGTTTCAATGATGATCGCCTTTCTCAACAGAAGGCACCAAGAACTCAACGGCAAGGGACCTATCTGGGAGAGGAGATTACAGCTGGACTTGGAACCTCAAGGACTGCCAGGAAAGAAGCCATCTGCCAAAGCCCTGAGCCACAAAGTGCCGAGGAACTCCGTACATTCTCAGGAATGACAGCAGTGTGCCAACTGTGGATACACAGCTACGGACTGTTGGTAAAGCCCCTTCATGAAGTAAGTAAGAGATGGCCAGAGTGCTTGAGGGCGGTGGCTGCACCAGTGCTCAACATTCAAGAACCTGGTAAATTTACGCTAGGCCAAAGAATAACAGTTTTAATATCTGATGCAGTGTCTACTGTATTGGAGGTAAAAGGGGGCATTGGCTCTCACCCCCAGAGGGTCCTGAAATACCAGGCCATCCTGGTACAGCAGGATGATGCAGAAATAACTGTAACTAATATTGTCAACCCAGCATCTTTCCTTTGCGGAACTCCTGGAGAACCAGTATTTCAGGACTGCTTGGAAACAACTGCGGCTATGGACCTTTGCCAGTCGGACCCGAAAGATGAATCCTTAGAAGATGCAGAAGACACCTGGCTTACTGATGCAAGCAGGTTGGTGAGACAAGGAAACCGTAAGGCAGGATATGCAGGAACTGCTACTGACAAGGTCACCGAAACACAACCATGACCTGGGGGGACTGTCTCTAGGAAGCCTGAAATAAGTGCCTTGACAAGAGCCTGACATAGACGCACAGATGCTAATTGTGGAGATGGGATGCTACATGCTCATAGGACCACCTGAAGAGAGTGAGGATTGCTCACGCACAAGGAAAAACAGCCTGATGTAAATCAACAAAGAGCGTGGCTATCATCCATTGTCAAGGACATCAGAAAGGGAACACCGTACCGGAAAGTGGAGAGAAGATGGTGGATCAGGGAGCAGAACAGGTCGTTGAAGAGGGCTTTAATTCCAGACCGTAAGCTTAAAATTGCTGAACCTGAGTCAAAACGTGTAAAATGTTTTAAAGTGGATAGCAATCTAATTAATGATTTAGAAGGAAGAGAGCAGGCTGACAGATGGACATGTTGTTTTGCCCTTTGGTATTTTATAGAAATTGGTTCTAAGGGAGGATAAGAAAATGTATTGGGCAAACGGACATTACAAAGTACAGATCCTAGTACCAGGAAATGGGTTCAAGTGGGCCTATTGGGAAAGATAACCTTCCAGGGCAACAGTGACAAAGTGACTTCCTGAAACCCCCAAGAAAAGGGGGGGATCGCTGGATGTTGGCACTAACTGATAGCTTTTGGGGATGGCCAGAGGTATTTCCCTGGAGGACTCCTAAGGCTCGGGAAGCAACGAAAATGCTGTTACATGCTGTTAATTCCAAGGTTCGGGGTTCCTGTAGCAATCTCAGCAGATCGAGGCCCACATTTTTGCCAAAGTGGTCCAAGAAAGAAGCACATGACTGGGAATTGATTGGCAATTACACACACCTTATAGTCCGCAGTCATGCGGACAGGTGGAAAAAAATGAACCACCTGATAAAATTACAGATAGGAAAACTTGGCCAAGAGGCTGGGATTCCCTGGCTGCAGGCACTGCCTTTGGCACTTCTGAGAATTCGGACTAAACCCCGAACCAAGGAAGGATTAAGCCCACATGAGATTCTTTATGGGCGACCTTATACTGTACAAAAGGAAATCTCTATACAGGTGGGGGATAAGGTGTTGAGTGAATATATGGTCAGCTTGGCAAAGCAATTAAAGAAAATTGAACAAGCAGTATTCGGTGCCAGGGCATGAGGCCCAGATGGTCCAGTGCATGATGTATTGCCAGGCAAATATGTTTATGTTAAACCTCTCTCTCAGATTCAACTCTGGAACCAAAGTGGGAAGGACCCTACCAACTTCTCCTGACCACCCACACCACGGCCAAGGTAGAGGGACTTACGCTGTGGATACGTCATACCTGCCTGAAGAAAGCACCAGGACCACAGCAAACAGCACAAGAGAGAGGACCACTGAAAATCAGGATCCAAAAGCATGTATAAGATTTTGATAATAGTCAGTATGATTGGAGCAGTAGTCATAGCTTGGCAAGTGAATAGCTACTTAAAAATAACTGATAAAATTGGCCAGGCTCTCAACAAATCTTGTTGGATATGCACTGCCTTCCCTAGAGGGGAGGGAAAAGTGCCTGTTTATGGGATAGTGGCACTACACTGGACCATTCCAGATTGGCTAGAGCATGGAAAGTGTAAGTTTGGGATAGAAGACAAGTCACAAAAAGGACCTAAGTTTGATTTACTAGTTATTAACTTTACTAGATCTATCTTTGTAGACAGAAAAACTGACGGTAAAGGTGGGGTGGGGGTTGGATGACGGAACTTGACAGGCATAGGGTGTAGTTGGGAATATGGAAATTCTGGGGCAGTATCAGGGATCAGTGAAGCTGGAAGGTGGAACCAAGGTGAGGGGTGTGATCCTAGGATCGATAAGGAGTCCTATTGGGTCTCAGATAAGAACGTACTCGGAATTGTAGAGATGGGAGCATCATTCACACACCAGGAAAATATGTCCAGGCGATGTAAGTTACCTCATGGATACTGGTGGCTATGTGGAGACGGCCAGGCACGAAAGGCATTACCTTTAAATTGGATAGGGACTTGTACTACAGGATACTTAATACCCCAGACCACGGTGCATGAGGAAATCCCTCGGGGACTCCTGAGGATCCCTTGAATTAGAACTAAGCTTACATACAACCCCCTAGCTATATATAACAAAGGATACCACAGCTTTCTGAGAGCTCTTAGCCTGGCTCTAGGAGTTACCCAGCTAGAAAAAGCTAGAGTCAATATCTCTGCAACTCTGGAAATCATGGAGAATGCCACAACAGATGTATTACGGGCAATCCAAGAAGAGGTATCCTCCTTATCCAAAGTAGTACTCCAAAATAGGATGGCATTAGACCTATTAACAGACAAGGGAGGAGGAGTATGTACAATAATAAATCAGAGTTGCTGTGCTTACATCGGTAAGGATTTAAGAACTGAAACAGATTTAAGGAAAATTTGGGAACAGACGAAAGTCCGGCATAGGACAAATCAGGATGACACCAACTGGAAGGAAGATTTACGGAACCTGCTTACTAGCTGGCTACCAAATCTAGGATGGTTAAAGCAGCTCTTCCTAGTTTGTATCATCTTAGTACTGATTGTAGGTTTTACCTGTGTGATGATAAAGTGCTCTGCCTGCCTGTGCCGAAATACGAGAAAAGAATACGAGATATGGAAGAAACATGAGCTAAGGCAAAAGGTGGAAAGTGGGACCTATTTTGGGACACATAGAACAGATTAGAGAATTTAGCAGGTAGAAGTCCTGCTAGATTATAATAAAGGGGGGAACTGAAGGGCAAAATCAGGTCCCTGCAGTATAGGAAGAGGGGCTTCATAGCAAGAAAAGAGAAAGCAGTTTCACAAGGTAGACATAAGGGGCAAATCGAGATAGTTTATGTAGAGAGTATTAGAAAACAAGGGATTCCAAGCACTTTCACAGGTGCTAGGTCCAGAATAACGAGGAGAATGAAGGCCATAAAGATAAGGACCGGAGAACAGCTCGAAAACATTTGGCAGGGAGGTGATTAGATGTCTGAAGTTACCTCATGGATACCACATGGTGGTTATGTGGGGACGCTCAGGCACGGAAAGCAGTACCTTTAAATTGGACAAGGACTTGCACTACAGGATACTTAATAGCCCAGACCATGGTGCGTGAGGAGATCCCTCGGGGACTCCTGAGGACCCCTGGGATTCAAACGAAGCGTACATACAACCCCCTAGCTATATAGAACAGGGGATACCACCGCTTTCCGAGAGCCCTTATCCCGGCCCTAGGAGTTGCCCAGCTAGAAAAAGCTAGAGTCAATATCTCTGCAACTCTGGAAATGATAGAGAATGCCACAACGGATGCATTACGAGCAATCCAAGAAGAAGTATCCCCTTTATCCAAAGCTGTGCTCCAGAATAGGATGGCACTAGACCGATTAACAGCCAAGGAAGGAAGGGTATGCACAAGAATAAATCAGAGTCGCTGTGCTTACAGCAAGAAGGATTTAAGAATCGAGAGAGATTGATGGAAAGTTTGGGAACAGACGAAAGTTCTGCATAGGACAAGTCAGGATGACCCCAGCTGGGAAGGAGATTTAGGGAACTTGCTTACTAGCTGGCTACTGAATCTAGGATGGTTAAAGCAGCTCTTCCTAGTTTGCATCCTCTTGGTGCTGTTGGGAGGTTTTACCTGTGTCATGATGAGATGCTCTGCCTGCCTGTGCCGGAGTACTAGAAAGAAAAAGGAGATATGGAAGAGACATGCGTTGAGGCCAAAGGTGGGAAGTGGGGCCTATTTTGGGACACGTAGAACAGAATCAAAATGATCTAGCAGGTTGAAGTCCTGCTAGACTATAGAAAAAGGGGGAACTGAAGAGTGAGAACAGGAGCCTGCAGTTAGAGAGAGAAGGGCCTCACAGCAAGAAAAAGGGAGAGTAGCTGCACAAAGTAGAAATAAGAGGCAAACAGAGAGAGTTTAGGTAGAGAGTGTTAGAAAACAAGGGATTGCAAGCACTTTCACAGACACTAGGTCAGGAATAACAGGGAGGATGAAGGCCATCGAGATAAGGGCTGGAGAGCAGCTCAAAAACACGTGGCAGGGAGCTGATTAGATGTCTACAGGGCAAGTTAGTGTGAATGGTAGGTGGAGCGATCCCCCTTGCACCAGGGAGTACGTGCGTCACCAAGAAACAAATGCCTGCTCTATATCCTTACCGGCTATACGGTCTGATTGCCACACGTCAAGCCCAGAAGAGACACCTCCCTCACCTTGGGCACAGCTCACCAACAAGAGCCAGGCCTTGCCAACTTGGTTGATCTGAGAAGGCGGGAGGGGGCCGCACATCACACCAGAAGTATCCATTTCACTTGCAGTTCCATGGAGAGAACAACACCAACTAACAGGCCTGAATGAATTCGCTCACAGGATGAACAACGAGTTTGTTCTTCATTAAAAAGCACACAGAGATTCCTAAACCAAAAAGAGAATGGCAGCACTTCATATTGGCCAAACAGGTTCCTGTTCCTACGACTCATCCTCTTACCCCAGCTTGCCTCCCCCCTTCCCCTTCCCCTACTCCTCCGTGATGCCCACAGGCTTCAAGTCAGGTTGCAAACACATAGGACTCCTTCCACACGACTCCAGCACAAAGGATGTCACACTTGTTCCATACACTCAAATGGACCAAGCAGTGCTATCACACTCACTTAACACACGCAGAAGCAGCCAAACCCTGAGCACGTACATCCCCTCCTGCACTACTGGAGCCCACAGCTCACCTTCACACCTCCGGGGATTACTGCTCTTCTACACTGACGCAGCCTCGCTACAGCTCCATGGCTGTCACACAAGGCCTGCAGGACCTCTTGCTCCGCAAACTCCGTCTGCAGGCATTGCTTCATGAGGTTCACAACCTGCCCTCCTGAGCAAAAACAAGCACTGAGAACAAGAGCAAAGCGCTCTGGATTCCACCTGGTCTGCTCCCCCACAAGGTCAGTCCTGCCACACACATGCCCTGCTCTGCAGACTCAGTCCCAAAGCCTGGCTGGGCATCAGCACGTGCATCATTCTTCAAACGCCCCAGCCCAGCAGCAAGGGAACAAAGCGTTGCGACAGCTGAAACAAAAATGCTCGGGGACATTCCTGCCAGCACTGAACGTGAACAGATCTACCACTGAGCAACAGGACGTGGGACAAACAGCAGAAAACAACCAACCTGCACAACTAACTCGTTGCCGGTTGGTCCAGATGTCTGTATGCTCCCTCCCACGGCCCAGGCCAAGCTTGCTGAGCTGCTCCTCTTTTGTGCAGGACGACAACGGTGCCCATGGCATGTGGTGGCTATGCACAGCATGCCTTTTACTTGCTTTTCCTCTCTCCGTCTTCCATCACCAAACAGAACCTCCAATCTCTTCCGGCTGAAAAATTACTTGGGGAAAAAAAGAACTGGCAAACTTTCTTTTCAAATTACAACTTGATGCTTTAAAGCAGAAGCTCACCCAGCAAGGACACCTACCTTACACAAGGTCCACCTACAGGGAAAAGTTATTCCTCTGCGTCTGCACACTCGGCACGCATTTTCAGCTGCAATAGTCAGCCCAGTTCTCAGCACAGCTTTACCATCCACAGAAAGCCAGTTCACCGCCGCCATCTTTTTCTCTCTTCTGAAACACTCTACTGCTGCAAGAAGCAACGATTGCAATCAGAGAATCACAGAACTGTAGGGGCTGGAAGGGACCTCTGGAGATCACTGAGTCCAACCCCTCCCCCCGCAAAACAGGCTCCATACAGCAGGCTGTACTGTAGGCATCCAGCTGGGTTTGGAGTATCTCCAGAGAAGGACAATCCACAACCTCCCTGGTCAGCCTGACTATATACCCCCCCGCCCAGAACCTCCCCACAGCCACCTATAGCCACAAATCCTCCGATGGCTCACCACAGCCCCAGATCCCCCCTAGAGTCCCCCTCAGCCCCTTATAGACCCATACGCCTTAACAGTCCCTGCAAAGCCCCCATCAGCCCCATATTCCCCTATAGCCTCCCCGCAGCTCCCAGTAGCCACAGGCCCATCTTAGCCCCGGTTCTGGGGAGCTGCAGGGGGTCTGGGGGCACCGGGAGCAGCGCTGGAGGGGTTGGGGGTGGGGGGGGAACGGTTCAGATGCAGGCAGCAGCACTGTGGCGCTGGGGGACCCGAGGCCTCCATCAGTCCCAATCCCATCACCCATCCCTCAGCCCTCATCCTACAGTCCACAGCCCAACCCCACGGGGGGTCCACGGGGGAGGGGAGGGCAGTGTGCTTGGGGGGCCGCGCAGGGCCCCTCTCCCTCTCCCGCTCCCGTTTTCCCGCACACCTCCGGCGGAGCTGTCCTCAGCACTCGCTCCCGTTGTGCCGCGGCTTCCGGCTCGGTGCTGCCCGGACAGCTCCGGCTGACGCCGCGCTCTCCTGCGGGGCGGCCCGAGCTGCCGGTGCGGCGCTTCGCTGACGACAGCCGCGCCTGACACTGCCGGCTCCCAACGGCCGTTCCCGCGCACGGCGGCTCAGCCAATGGGAGCCTGCGGAGCTACCGCTGAGCAATGAGACGCCGGGGGAGGGACAGAGCTGCCGTTGACCAATGAGACGCCGGGGGAGGGACAGAGCTGCCGCTGAGCAATGAGACGCCGGGGGAGGGACAGAGCTGCCGCTGACCAATGAGACGGCGGGGGAGGGACAGAGCTGCCGCTGACCAATGAGACGCCGGGGGAGGGACAGAGCTGCCGCTGACCAATGAGAGCCCGGGGGAGGGACGGGCAGATGCTGCTCACGGGGAGCTCCTCCTGCCGCTGCTGGATGCTGATGCTGACAGGGCTGCAGATGCTCTGCAGGGCCAGCTCGTAGCTGGGAGCCAGGAATGGACACGGCGGGAGAGACGGAGAGAGCTGGCGGGGACCAGCCGAGGCATCCAAGAGCATCCAAAAGCCCTCACTCAAAAGCATCACAAAGCCACAGCCAGCAAGATGGGCATGATCGTGAGCAGCATCCCGGATGCTGGAGATTCTTTGCTACCATACACTACGGGAGCACAGCTCTCGCTGCAGGCATCCCACAGCCAGACAAAATGGGAACAAACCCGCAGCTCTGCTGCACGCACAGCCCACAGCCGTAGCCTTGCAACATGAGCTGCCTTGCTGTTGCTTGCATCCAGCCCAATCCCTGGGAATGAAGACTCAGAAGGCAGTCAAGGCGTTGATCCAGCACCAGCATGCTTTTATTCATTCACAGCCAGGAGGGCCTTTTGGTGAGAGGTCCGGTGTACACATGGGACTCATCGTCTCTGGTGAAGGAGAGAGGGGCTCAGAGCTCGTGCTGCT
The DNA here is from genome assembly GCF_016699485.2 of Gallus gallus. Taxonomy (NCBI): domain Eukaryota; kingdom Metazoa; phylum Chordata; class Aves; order Galliformes; family Phasianidae; genus Gallus; species Gallus gallus. Next base: position 82,609,856 of record NC_052572.1, on the reverse strand, counting down.
GCCCGGTGCCTGGGACTGGAGCTCTGATTCTACGGCCCCCTCCACCAGGCTCGGCTCCTCCTGGCTGACGCTGACCTGCTCCTGCATGGAGCTGCTGCTGTCGGGGCACTCGGGCTGTGCTTGGGCTGGGCTGCACTGCAATGGTGCCCCGTCACAGTCCAGCTCGGTGACTGTTGTTTCTGGCAGGCTCAGGTCAGCGTCTTCTGCACAGCTGGGAGAGATGAGGGCTTCCACCTGGATCAACACCTTCATTCCCTCACTGGTGTTATACGGAAGGCTTTCATCCGAGCTGCAGTGATTCATGCTTTTTAGCAGGTCTGCACTGATATAAGCATACAGTGAACCATCGCTATACGCGCTGGCTCTTCTGCGTGGACGAGGGCTCGGTTCACCTAGGAAGGAGTAGATACACAGGCAAACAGTTAGTGGCAAACTTGCACAAGCTGAATGATGAGAGTGGTTCTTGAGATTTGTTATGCAGTGGCAGCAGGACAAAGCCAAGAGGACAATAGCAACAGTAGGAGCACTGTCTCGAAAGGAACTGTTGCACTTTTGTTGTTTGTCTTTCTCTTTTGTGTGGACTCCAAGCATGAATTGGATGGCGCTGACAAGCAGGGTTTTGACAGCTGGATGTGCACCCTTACCTGCCAGGACCACCACCTCTGTTTCCGAGGGCTCCCTGGCATCGCGCTGCAGTTGGCGTTTGGCCACAGAGGATGGTTTTCTGGGCCTGAAACAGGAACACCAACTGCATGCTGGGGATTCCTTCACCCTGCTGGGTGGACTTGGTCTGGAGGGAGAAAAGAGGGAGCGGTGTGAGTCGTGCATGGTGCAGGGTGAGGGAAGAGCTGCCCTGAGCTCTTGCCAACACTTGCTTGTTCCTAGCGCTGCCTGGTTCCTGCTGAAACACAACTTTGAAGCTCGCTCTGATTCACACAGTTGAGGTTCCATTCCTAGAGCTCAGCCTTGGAGTCTTGCTGGCTACATTCCCCTCAGCCATGTCAACCCAGATGCAGAGCATGCCTGTTAGTTGAACCTCAGAGTCCAAAGGGAGGGGACATTCAGTACACCACCACACGCACCATTGGCGTCACGTAGCTTCTGCAAGTTTCTGCTCTTGCAATAGTGGAGAAAAACCCACTAAAGCCCACCCAAGCAAGTCTGATAGGAAGCTGCTGGAAAAGAAAGTGCTCTTTACCTTTCAGACGGAAAGTCAATGATTGTGTGGAATTTCCCCCGCGCAGCTGCGGGGCCTTCTTCCACGTCCATGTCCCTGCTCTCTGTCACAGCGGGAGAGCTGCTGTGGCCTCCCCTCTGTGCCTGTGCCTCCTCCAGGGTGAGCAGCTTGGTGGCAGGAGAAGACACCCTTACAGATGTGGGCCCTGATGGAGAACTGCGCCCTGGAAGGGAAGACCACAGCTAAGAGGGAGGATCAGAAAGCAGCGGCACAGCCATCACAGTTCTGGGGGAGGTGCCGCACATCTCTCAGCCTTGCTTATCCGAACCACTGGAAAAAGAGGAGGTCAAAACCCTTTCATCAAGCTTCACCTGCACGCAAAACATCACCATGACAGGGACGGTTTTCTCATGCTCAACTTTGGGCTTGGACATTCTCCGCATCCAGCCACAGGATGCCATATTCTCATCTAAGCCCACAAGTCTGCTGGCCCCTCGATAGCAAAAGCGTAGCTCAACAATCCTGGAGAAGGCCTGCATTTGATCAAGGTGTCTCATCAAGACAAAGCTCATGCAGGAAGACGCTCACCTGCTCCATCTCCGATGCCTGATGTGGAGCTGGAGCAGAAGAGGACGTCGGTGTGGGTGATGATGAACTCCACCACGTCCGACTGCCTCTGCAGTTTGACGCAGGCAGCTCTTCCGCTGGCGCAGGCAGCCTCGTTCTGCTGGGATCTGTAGAAAAGGCAGATTGGAGAAGTCATTGACCCGAGATGGTTTCCCCACGTTTGGGCATTTGGGCAGCCAAAGGCTGTCCAGTTGGGCTCTGGAGACTTCCACAGTGGGCAAGCACTGATGCCACTGAAGAAATTATCCCGGATGATCAAGGACACACCAGCCCCATTTGACAAAAACAAGAGAGCACAAATTGTCCTCCTCTAGAAACTGTGCCCGTGGGGAGAGCACATCTAAGCCTTGTGCTGAGACGGAAAAAGAAGTTTACCTGAAGAGGTTGGGAGCCCACACAATCGCTAAGTTCTTAGCGGGCATGTTTGTGATGGAGCAGCTCCCAGCGAGACAAGCCAAGTGTCTCAGAAGGTATTCCAGCGTCCTGGAAAGCAAGAGCCAAACCTTCAGCACCAGTGATCACGCCGTGCTGCAATTCACAAAACAAACCTCAAGAAATGCCACTGCTTGTTCTTGCTACTGTCACGGAATAGGAAGCAGATCAAGCTTTCCCAAGTGCCACGCTGCAGCACCAAGCCCCAGCACAGCACAGCCGCAGCCATCAGCTGCACCAGCTGTGCCCCCGTGCCAATGAACTGACCCAATCCATCAACCCCAAGGAGCCAGCAACCACTTCAACACACACAGGCATCACGTTGCCAGCGTGAGACAAAGCCTGCCATTGCATCATCGCCCTCTGAAGTGCAGCAGGGCTGAGCTCCCCACACCGAGGGCAGCAGTTTTCTGACCTGTAGTGAGGTGCAGGCAGTTGCTGGATGACCTCCTGCACTCGGAGCAACCGCTCCTCATCTGTACCGGCACAAACAGCATCCTGGAAGAAAGCAGAAAGGGACTGAGACACACATCATGCGAGTCAAGCGTATGGGGCTAACAGAAAAAGGGCCTCAAAGCTGCAGAGGGCACTGCTGCTCCCATCTCCCACATTTCCAATGGCAGGATGCACACACCAGGTGTTACGGTGCACCCGGTGTGCAGGAAGCACGAGCTGCTTGTTGTACAGAGACACCCACTGGATGTCCATCAAAACCCCAACTTCAACAGAAAAAAGAGCAAAAAAAGGTGCGCAGGCGTGTGTGTGTATGGGGCAGGGAAGAGGGACATGAAGGCCATTGCCTTGTGCTTACCGAGAGCTTGCCATGCAGCTGCTCGGGCAGCAGAGGGCTCGGGAGCTCCCTGAAGTACATCTTGCACAGGGAGCTCACGCTGTGAATGTCCCGGACGGTGAGCTCCGGAATCTGCTCCGACTCAAAGTCATGGCTGGAGAGAAGGACACAAAAACAGAGGGCTTGGAGAAAGAGGAAAACAACTCCAAAGCAAGACAACATACAGTCCAGAAGCACTCTTACCGCAGCTTCTGGATCTTGGACGCCACGCCGGACAGGCGGTAGATCCCCTGCACCACGCCGTGCTGCTCAATGAACTCAGCGCAGCTCTGCACGACCTGGGGGACTACAGAACAAGGGCCAGCGCTTAGCTGAGCTCCTGATTCAAGTCCTGCTTCAGCCGCTGCCCCTGTCACGTCCCATCCACTAAGCCCAGCCAGGCTACTGCTTGCCTCCTCCTTAGAGGAGAAAAAAGGCTGTCGCAGATGGTGCAGGCAGGCAGGAGCCGGGGACAAAACTGGACACGGACGTGTTCTTGGCTTTCAAGAAATGCCACAACCTGCCAAGCAGCCTGCAGAAAGTAATTCTGGGGAAGCCAGAGACACTGCCACAAGTCCCATCACAGCTCCCACCGGAATGGAGGCGTGAGACCTCATGTCCAGAAGAGCTAGGAAACTGACACACTACACTCTCTTGGGCCAAAAGGCTTCCTTGGTTTTCAGGCTAGCGTGGGATTGGCTTACACCTTTGGCTTTAAGCAAATACAAGTGTGCCGGCCTCCTATGAGCATTAGCCTCAGCTTCCCTTTCAGCCATAACTCCCACCTCACGCTTCTCCACCGCTATCAACCTGCCCCTTGCTAGACACGATCTCCCTTTCTTTCATCTTGTCATGCCCAACAGAGGGAGGAAGCTCTCAGGAACGGGCTGTTCCTTACCATCACGGCCAGAGTGGAGAAGATGCTCTCCCAGGTCACAGCCAAACACCCCTTCCTTCTCCTTCTCCAGCTCCATCTCCCGCTGCTTCGGTTCCTCTGGGCGGGCCTTCACGAAGGAACTGAAGGAAGCTGAGGAGCTTGCCACGCTTCTTTGGCACTGCACAACAAAAGGAAGAAACCAGTTCATTTCAGGTTGGGCTCAGTGCGACCAGGCCGAGCATCACACATTCGACAGAGCACGTAAAAGCGGGAAGAACATTGCCAACAAGTACCTACAACAACAGATTGTCCCCGTCCCTGGAGGAGTCCAAGGCCAGGTTGGATGGGGCCCTGGGCAGCCTGGTCTAGTCTGGCATTCGAAGTGGAGGTTGGCAGCCCTGCCTGAGGCACGGGGGTTGGAGCTTGATGATCCTTGAGGTCCCTTCCATCCCAAGCCATTCTACAAGGATCCTATCGTTTGCCCAAGCCCTCATTCTCACTGCCTACAAAACAGCAGCCCTACGCCCCGTGGGATGCAGGAAGGATCATCAACACAGAGGAGAACGTGGGATGGATAAAGGAGGTATTCAACACAGAACACACCCAGAAAAAGACTCCATTTGATTTCCCCGCGCCATCACATGTAACATCCGTACCTGGCTGTGGTGCTGAATTGAGGAGGGCCTCAGGAATTTTTCCGTTAATGAGCTCCACGCACTCACCGGGGAAAAACCCAACCTGAACAAGAACAAAAAGAGGGATGGAATACTGAATGCAGCATTTCTCAGGCCTCAACTGTTCAACCAAGACAGATTGGTCTGCAGAAAAGTAACCCTCATTCAACATTTGCAGCCAGAAGACCTACAAAAGCAATACTTGGTTCCGGAGAAGATGGCTCTGTCCTCCGTGCCTGTACTAAGGACAGAGATGGTCAACTCCTGACTGAGTATTGAGCACGAGAGGTTCTTGCTTCTAAGTCACATGAGGAGACAGTTTCCCACCCAAGCCCAGAGACAAAGGGAAAGTCCTCTGACAGCGACACAGGGAAACTGTTGATGTCCAGAAGCCACCCTGTGCAGGACGAGCAGCTCTAAGCTGATGTTCCTGACTTGACTGCAATTGCGCCCAGGAGTCTGAAGCTTGTGCCTACCTGAAAGCCACGCTTGCCTCTCCACCAGGGGCTCTGCTCTTTTGCTGGCATAGCAGTAATGCACACCAGGTCTCCCACCTGCAAGAGATTGCAACATCAATCCCAGCATCAGCACAGCTGGGAGGAAAGCACAGCTGAAATGGCACCCTTCTTCTGCACTGCCAAAGAGCGCACGGCTTGAGAGCAATTGCATCGGGGCAGCTCTTCAGGCATTTCCCGTGGGAAAGCTGAACGTGGAGGTACAAGAGCCACTGCCTTACACACCACACAGAATACAGTGCAAGCATGCCAAATCAAAACGTCTTTTAGACATGGCTGAAATTCTCCCTGCATCCAACCCAGTGCAAGTCCTATCTGGACCTGCATCTTCTGGGCTTCGCCTCACAAGGCATTCTGAAGGTGTCTGAGAATATTCCTGATGCATTCACACGGTATACTCTTCTGGCCGTGACAACAAGGAACGCCTTCTTTATCTGCTTACCTCCAAGGAGAGCTCATCCGCTGCCTGGGCAACGTAGCTCTTGATCACGTGGGCAGCAGCAATAGCTGGAATATTCAAAGATGACTCCTCACGGACCAGCAGGGGCTTCCCCTGGTTCTCAGGCTGAAACAGAGAGCACAGGCCATGGTGAAGAGCTGAGGACAAACAAAGAGGATCTCAGGGTGACATGGCACTATCAAGGCAATGAAGTTTTTAAGCTGACATCTTCAGGGACACCGAGAGAGCCGGAAGGATGCTCTCTCTCTTGAAAAGCAGGAGAGCACACCGGTGGCTCACACTGCTGGCTCAAGTCAGGGAACAGAGACCAAGCAGAGCTTCACACTGTACCTCCGTCCATGCCCGGTCAGGCCCACGGCTGATCTCGCTGCTCGCAATGCCCATCACAGCAGGCGCGACAAGCTGCAACAGAAAAGAAACACATTTCCTGTGCTCACACAGCACTGGATCAAGAGACTTCTTCAGAACTACTTCTAGAAACAACCACTCTGTGCAGTCTACTCAAACGGGACAGCCGTTGCAATACGCAGCACTGGACCAAGTCGCTGTCCCTCTGCTAGCAGATGGGGACTCTGGCACAAAGCAGCAGATGCATTTGCCCGCAGCACGCTGAGAGCGCAGTAGCAGGCCAGGGAGAGGTGTCACTGCTGGGGCTGGAGCTGCTCCCCAGCCCCCGGCTCCCAGCAGCAGCCTCACCACCAGCGCCGGCCGCAGCCTTGCCCACGCATTTCCTCTGCCTGCATCTCTGCTGTGCTCCCTACAGCTGTCGGCCGCACTCACACAGCCAAAGCATGCACGCCTGTGCCCCTGGCTCATGTTGTGCAGCTCTGCACAGAGTGGGTCTAGGGCTCTTTGACTAAGGGATTACTTCCTTCACACTAGCTACTCCCAGCACTACAGGCAGCATCCTTGCGAGGGCTGAGTTGGAGGGGAAGTGGAGAAAACCCACATGTTTTTTCCAGTGCCACACCCCAGCTGGACGAGGCTGTGTTACTACACACAGTGTGACTAAACACGGGCTGCTGAACCATGTGGCAATACAAAACATGGCACGTACCTGGCAAGAGATCAGAACAAGGGAGAAGAAGATCCTCCAACCCGCAGCCGTTCCTTGTCACTTTGCTCTGATCTTCCACGAGCAAAAGCTGCACCAAGGGAGCAGGCGGAGGGTGGGCAGGGGAGGGAGAAAGAGCAGGTCAGTGAGCCTCCACAATTTAGCAAGGAAGGCGAGGGAAAAACCGTGGGACAAATGCCATCTTGATGGATGGCTTTGGAAGTGATGGCCTCGGGGAAAATGGCCTCTGACGGTCCAGACAAAGCAATATGATCCTAGGAGCTCTGCCAGCCAGCACTTCTCAAGCCCTCGCTGCCCACCCGTCTATCCCGCACCGTCTCAGCTTACCTACAAGGCGCTGCGCAAGACGGGATGAAGACAAAGGGACTCAATCAGTGCACAAGTGCAACAAGCCACGTACTCACGCCGAGCTCAAGCGCTCCAATGAGGGGAAGCAGCACGCGCTGCTCCTCCCCTCATTCTAGCCGCTTATGACATCACTAAGGGCCACCCGGCTGCTCCACCATGGACGGACAAGGTGGGGAGGCAAGACCACGTCACAGGACCACAGGATTCCAAAAGGGCACCCCAGCGTTCGAGAAATCAGTGCGTGGCTGGAATTCCATCCCAGCCAAATCCTGGAGAAGCTGGCATGGGCTTGTCGGGACCAAAGTGCAGGACCCGGCGCTTGGTCCTCTTGAGCCTCTTGCTGGGCCTATGGCAAATCCACACTAGGGTCCTTCTTTGCATCCACGGGCGGCTTAGAGCAGCCATCTCTTTCACCTGGATGGAAATAAAGGAAGAGAAATACATAGTACTACTACTAGACTGCTTCGACAGTTTCTTTCCCGAGTGCATTTTTGCCTTTTGGCTTCCATGACGACCTCATTTCCTCCTCCTTTTCTTTGGGGGGAAGCTGCCCCCAGTGCCTGAGCTTCACAAGACAGCATGAAACATGACACTAAGACAAACGCTTGCCCTGGGTGCAGGGTGGCTGTGCTTTGCCAGGTATACTAGCGGGCTAGGAAGCGCCACGTGGCAGCCACAGGCCAAGTCTGCATTCAGTCACTGTGGCCACAGCTGCTGCCTCACTGCCAGAACGTATCCGAGGATACAGATGGACGCAGGCACTCCTGCTCCTTCTGCAAAGCCCTCCTCTGCACAGCCCGTTAGCTGCTGCTCACTGCTACGCCAACCGGGCTCCCCTTTACAGCAGCCCTGGGATAAACACGCCTGTACTCTTCCGTGCAGCAGCGAGCTCCAGGGATGAAGCAGCAGAGAGGAAACCAACAGAATCTACTGCTGCTGACTCCACCGGCTCCTTCTGCCCACCAAGAGTAATACCGTGGGACAGAACACAAGGGGGATAAGCGCTACCGCTCGCACACGGACAAAGGCAATCAAAACAGCTTCGTCAAGAAGAGCTCATAGCACCTCCCCAGCACCCCTGCCCAATGCTGTCAGGGAAATGCACAATCTGCAACCCCACACGGCTCACTGCACGGACACTGGGGTCTGCCTTAGTTTCAGATGGGAAGGATTTTTCTTCAGTCTCTCTTATGATGCTACAACAGTGAGAACACTCTCGTGTTTATAGTTTCCGATAAGCAGAGCTGTACAGAGCCAAGGCCGTTCTCAGCAAAGCTCTCAAGAAGGAGCTGGGAGGAAACCAAATGAGGACAGCTGATGTCAACGGGCCAAAGGGATATTCCATACCATATGACATCAAGTGGAAGGGGTTTTGGGCGGGGTGGGAGCTCACCTCACTCTCTTTCTCTGCTTGCCCATTGGTTGGGAGGTGCTGAGCCACTGCTTCTACATTACTTGTTATATGCATTCATATATATACATTCATATACATGTATATATTTATATATACATCCATTACTTCTGTCCTTTTCTCTACCTTTGGAAAGAGATTTCTCTCAACACATGACTTCCACCTTCTTTTTTTTTCCCCCATAATACTCTCCCCCATCTTACCGGGAAGGGGGCAGTAAGCAAAGGACTGTGTGGTGCTGAGCCATCCACCGGCTTAAACCACAACAGGGCTGTGGGGCAATGGCAGCAGACATGACGTGCACTGTGGTCAGCAGGAAATAAAAACCATCTGGGGGTACGCAAGCCCACTCTTTCATTTTCCAGAAAACAACCTATGGTGTCAATGAAACATGCCCCTCACTAGGAACATCTGCAAGGATGCTTTGAATGACAGAGGGCATTGGACCCCATGAACGTCACCCTGCCGACACAATGGCATGGCAAACACAGCAGCAACTCCTGGCACCGATACCTCAGGGTACAACAAGCACGGGGCATTGGGTTGCTTTGGATGCAGTTTGAGCGCAGATCTGAGGTCTTCATTGAAAGCGCCTTGCAGAGCGCATCATGTCCTGCACCAGGCAGCGCCTCTCTCATCTCCCCAAACTTTGGGGCTTTGAAGCTGCACGCTGCTTCTTGGCGCTTTGTCCCCCACAACTCCAGAGCACTTCCAGCTCTTCCCTGGCAATTCACGGCTTGCACAGTGCCAAACGCAACCAAGAAAAAAAGGCAAGAAAGAAGCAAAGGCCATGGCTATGCACACAAGCGGCCAGCAAGGGTTCAGCTCCACAATGAAACCTGCACAAGTCAACTCAACAGATTCCAAGGAATTCATTGACATCTGACACAATTTGCAACGCCAGAAGCACTGCCATGCAAACAGCACCGTATTGGGAAAGCAGCACGTCCAAATCAGCCCCCTTGCCCTGCTCTACCCGCTCAGCCCAACACAGAAATCAAACACACAAACTCTCTTGCTTTGGCTCACGACAGCCATCAAGCCCATGCTTTAGTGACATGGAGAACAGTGTCTGCAGCTAATGTGTGTCTCGCTAACCACAAGCTCGGCTGGGAGCTGTCGCTCAGCCTGACACCACAAGCAGAAAAGAAGCGCACATAAGCAGATGCTCTCATCCACACGTGCAAATCTGGGGGCGAGGAATAAAAGGCACACTGGGCCACGGGCAAAGCAGGGAGCAGATGATAGGCAGGAAACAAGAAGGAGTTGAAGACCAGCTCTCCTACACCAAAGACAGGGAGAGCTGAGTCAGCACCACGGGAGGACTTACGACACAGCTTGAGAGCTTACAGAGACCTGAGGTTGCCAAAGGAGGCCGCCAGGGTAACTCTCACCAGTCTTTTGCAGGGCTCTCACGGATGCTTCTGATGCTGACTTCCATAACCCTCTGTCATTGGTAGAAAGCACATGTGAGAAATGCTCAATTGGTCTGGGTAATGCTTCTATGCTTCCACGGTTAGGGCTGAAACAAAAGGAAAAAAAAAAACATGAAACCCTATGACATTTGCCTCTCTACTGCTGCTGTCAGCGTGACATCTAAGATGAGCATTACGCGTCCCTGCACCCGACTGAAGATTCATCCAAGTCTGTGTTCCACACAGCTCCATCCCAGTGCCAAAAAGAAACCCGTACAGAGATGTCTAGATGATTCTTTGTGCAGATACAGGTGCAGGTACATGTGCATTTCCTACAGCAAGAAATAGCAATTTCTCAAGCAGTACGACGGAAGGTCAGTTGAAAGGAAATATAGGATGAACTCTTTTCATATAAAAAGTCCTTGCTAAACCTCTCCCCAGCAAAAAGGAAGCCTGCTGGGCATTGTTAGCAGCAGTTCCCAGAACATCTTGCACCACAAAATGCAGCACGCTCCTTTATTTCACAGTCCCCTCGTTTCTCTAAGCAGCGTCAAATACCCTCCACTTCAAATACACCCATCAGATAATGAACAGAGCTCAGAAGGGGTTAGGAGTAGAGCGACACACAGCTCCGCTTCGCGCTGAGGGCAGTTTTGGCCCTCCGAGCTTGCCGTAGCCACCCTGCGCTCTGGCGCCGGCGGACCGGAAGTACTCGTAGTCACTATGGCAGCCGCCTGCGGGGGGTTTGAGCTGCGAGGCTGTGGGGAACGGTGCCTTTTGAGAACGGTGTTTTTCTGAGCGTTTTATCTTCATCGGGTGGTTTTCTTCCTCGATGTGTCGAATGAACGGCGATGGAGAGCACACAGAATTCCAGCCGCCCCAGAAGCCCGTCATCACTGACAAGCAGAAGCAGAGAGAGGAGAGGAGGTAGAAGGGGTAGGCCGCGGTGGGGGCCGCCCTCAGATTCCTCAGGGCTCTGAGGCATTGGTACTCGAAAAGTGCGTGTCGGAAGGTGACAGAGACACGGGCCCTGCCTCTGCCTTTGCCTCACATCTCGAGGTCAGCTGGGAGCTGAGTGCACGTATTTCTGTTTGTGAAATGGAATTCCTCTTGTGCTAAGCATTTTTCATGTCTCCGAAACCCACCTGCACTGCTTTAAGTGGCACAGTGTTTACAGTGGCGGTGCTGCCTCTGAGAGGAGAGTGATGATATGATACAGAGCACACCGGGGGTATTGGTCAACAGTTGGCTGCACGTACCCAGCAGTGTGCCCAGGTGGCCAAGAATGCCAGCAGCATCCTGGCCTGTGTCAGAAATAGTGCAGTCAGAAGGACTGGTGAAGTGATCTGCCGGCTGTTCTCAGCACTGGTGGAACTGCACGTCCAGTACTGTGCTCAGTTTTGGGCCCCTCACTACAAGAAAGGCACTGGGGCTCTGGATCGCGTCCAGAGAAGGGCAACAGAGTGGTGAAGGATCTGGGGCACAATATCATGGGAGTGTCTGAAGGAGCAGGGAGTGTTCAGTCTGGAGGAGATTCAAAGGAAACCTCATTTCTCTGCACCACTACCTGAAAGGAGGTTGTGGTTGGGTGGGAGTCAGCTTCTCCTCCCAAGGAGCAGCAGGAGGACAAGAGGTGATGGCCTTCAGTTGTGCCAGGGGAGGTTCAGGTTGGATACTAGGAAAAATGTCCTCTCGAAATGCCCAGGCAGGTGGTGGAACTGTTGTCCCTGGAGGTGTTCAAGCCATTCCCTGGCTCTGAGGCCAAGTCTCCATGCTGTCTGAAACACAGTGACCCCATGCAAATAATCTGTTGGTAGTGGCCCTCTGGCCAGTACTGCGTCAGGAAGTGTGCCTTCAACTTAGCTGCCAGACAGTTGAACTCCAGAGCATAAGGAGATTTCTATGGCACGGTATAATTCATCGGAGCAGAAAAGAGTTTTAAGAGTCCCCTTAAGCTTTGCCAACACAAGATAACCACTTGAATGTGGTGTCTCCTGTAGGCTCTCTTCAGCTGTTTGTAAGAAACAGTAGGAAAAAAATTATTATCTTTTACTATCAAGTGATGAAAAAAGTGTTTTTGTCATCTGTGTCTCATTTAGACCATGAAGAAATTCCTGTAAACAAGGCAGGAGTTTAATTTTTTAGTGGGAACGTAGGCGATAATTTAGTTAACTTTCTGACTGATACCGGGATTATATCAGGATGGTGAGCAGTCACCTGGGGTTTCTGCAGGGCTCCATTTCAGAGCCAGATAGAGGACTGCATCAGGGAAGGGTCAGGGTGGAAAAGCTTCTGCACCAGAGGTTGACCGTGCACAAAATATGCCAGAGTTCAAGGAGCCTTTGGACACCACTCTCAGACATAGTGTGGCTGGTTTTATGTGGAGGCAGGGGTTGGTTTTATGGGGAGGCAGGAGTTGAACTCCTATGATCCTTGTGAGTCTCTTCCAAGTGGCCATTCTACAATGGCCTGGAAGGCTGTTAAACAGCTTTTGGTTGTGGTAGTTATCAAGGTGATACAAGCATATGAAATCTGGTACCTTAATGCTACTCCTGTTGGGAAAGAACATTTATAACCAAAGTACCTGCCTTCCTCAGTAGGTAACTTAGGAGACGTACAAGGAGTAACAGCCTGCAGATGCCTCTGTATTACACTGTGCAGACAGAACAGCCAGCGCTATGGAAACTTAATGCTACTGATGTGGGGGGTGGAAGGAGCAGTTAGCAAGATCTGCATCTCAGAAGGTCTGGCAGACTGGTAAAAGAATGCTATCCAACTTAGCTTACAGGGAAAAGGAGGAACGGCTGCTGTCATATTCTTTTTTCCTTAGTAAGTAACAGAGTTAGAAGCATAGAAGAGAGTTAACAGCATATCAACTTAAGGACGGTGTAATAAATCAGTGTTATTTAGGTACATGAACAAACATAACAGCCACACAGCCCCCAAATCCCTTTTCTCCCACTGGTGTCCAGTAGTCCCTTAGTTTGCTGACAGATCGGGCTGCTCTCTTCTCTTAAAGCAGGACTTGTCTCACTGCTTTGCTTCACAGTCAGAATTCTGACCATCTGACCTTTTTAATACCTTTTTTCTTTTTCTTTTTAAATCTTTCCCTCTAGCTGCGGGTCAGAATGAAACCTCATGGTCAAAACGGTGGGAGAGGCCGAAATACAACATAAAAGGAATAAAATTTGAGCTATCCGAGAAAAAAATGAAGGAAGCACAGAAGTGGAAGCAGCCCTGGCTGGAATTCGATATGCTGCGAGAGTATGATACTTCAAAATAGAGGAATAAATACGGAGGGAAGTGAGTGAAGAGCTGAACAAGTAACAGCTTTGAGTTCAGTGTAAGAATTGTCAGTTTTCAAGTTTCGTATGCAAATAAAAGACAGTGAAATTTCAGCAGTTCTCGTCTGAATGTTAAACTGTCCATTCCTGAAAACAGCGTTACAGTGTGTTCAGCCCTGCTTCTGCCTTCCCTTCTAAATCACAGCTAATAGAAGGGGTTTGCAGTTATTGTGTTGTCACTTCCAAATAACTGTTTCTTCTGCCTTTGCCAAGTAGACAGGGGCCAATTGTGAAAATGCTTCATTTAAGATGTTCAGAAGGGGGCTATGGCAGGGAAGCAGATGTACAGAAGCCCAGCTGGACAATCTGAGTGTCAGTGCTGCTTAGCTGTCCTGTAAAGGCACTTTTGAAATGACATCTGATAAAGCACCAATAGTAACCTGACAACAAAGCAGTAATACCAACGTTTTGAAACCAGCTTGCAAGAATGAAGCCAGATTAGCTGTTACTCCAATCAGATTGTGTGAATGGGTGCAAGGTTCACCACAAAGTGGCACAGAAGGTTCTCAAGGATACTCAACTGGGATGGGGCTTCTGAGCTCCAGTAAAAATCGCCTTCCCCTGCTTACCAGTCATGACAAGTGACGTCTGCAGCCACTGGAAGAAGCCTCTACAGAGGTAAAGCGTGATAGAACCTATTCCAATTTCATAGCAGCACAAGACTAATTTCTTTGGGAGCAACTTTCCACATGAATAAGGAAGCAGAGGAGACAAAAGCAAGCACGGAGATCACTTGCTTCAGCTGATTACCCATCAGTTGTATTTTCTTTGCACTCAGGAAAGTAGAAGTGCACAATTACTTACAACAGAACTCCTAAATCCTGCAGATAATGAAGCGCCAGCAGTGCCACAGTTTTTTTCCATACTTCACATAACATTCCTGTCGTGTTCAAGACTTGAAAGCGTTAAAAGTCTCATTAACACAAAAACATCTTTACTTTTCAAAATAATGGTTTTGCTTTTATTTTAAAAGTCATTGTTGTCTATAACACTGATGAATGCAATTTACAATTAAAACAGTTTACAAAAATACATATTCTGTAATAAAAAACAACAGAAAAACCATAGGGAATAAAAGCCCCCAAGAGTTAAATGGAAGACCCATACATAACATTTTAGAGAAGCAGGCAATAGCAAACTTAGCAGAATTTGTGACGCACTGCTGTTTCTACAAGAAAACATCCTTTTTATTCTGCAGCAGTAATATTTACTGCACATATACGGAGTTACACAACATTAGAAATCTAACATGGGTACGGTGAAATGAGGTTTAATGGGTCTTAGAGGGAAGCAAAAGGTAAATGTCCTTAGAGAGCCAATTACTAGAAGGTAACTGGAGTTGTTGTTCTGCTTGTCTGATAAATGAGGGCGGGTGACAACTCCAGGTGTGTGCACAAAGTCCAGTCTGTATCTCAAGTACAAAGCTCCACTACAAATCATACTCTGGAGAAGAGTAAGCGTAGTTAAGACGTTCTCCTGTGCAACTTCTTACCTTCCTGAACTGCCATTTACCATCAGTAGATCTTCACAGATCAAACTTCTCACTGCACGCAGAATTCCTGCTTCTGTGTCGGGATCAAAAAGCTAAGAAGAACTCACTGTGAGTTTCGTAGAGTTATCTCATTAAGTGGACAATAAGTTAGAGTTCAGTGACTCCTGGGTTAGAGTGATTTGGTGTGGTACTGAAAACAGCTTGTGAAGTTGTCTGCTCACCAGCAGTGGTAACGTTACAGGCACTTACTGCAGTCATCCTTCCCAAAAGAACAAAGCAATGAGGCTTCGTCATATATTTCAGAACACCTGCACTTCACACTGACCATTGTGATTCTATCTAGGAGTAGATGGCATCAGAAGACAGTTGGAAAAATATATATATATATATTTCACAGTAAAACAACCGTAGGCAGTCCAATCATTAAACATGACCACTTTTTTAGAATGAGCATCAGGCTTGTTTCAGTAAAAGAACTGCTGCTTCAAAGAAATTTTTATTTCCCTATCACAGATTTAAGATGTTCCCGTTTGCACTCTTCAGTGAGCTCTTCAGCAATACGCAGAGCCTTGACTCTCACCAACAGGAGAACAACTTCTTCAGTTTCATCACTATTACAAAAACAAGTTGATATAGCAACACATTCACACCTGACTTCAAAATCAATAAAGCTAAAACGTGCCTTGCGCTACACTGACCACTAACTGCACCCAACGTCTAGAGCCTCAAACTAGCCTGAACTAGTACTGCAAAAGCGATCCATTTTACATTATGGATTGCATCTTTAGTTGTACGTAGATGTTGGAAGTACATCACTGAAAGTGTTAAATGCATGAGACTTGAGGAATTTAAGAATCATAGAATCATTAAGGTTGGAAAAAAACACAAAGATCATCTAGTCCAACTGTCAACCCATCACCACCATGCCCACTGAACCACGTCCCTAAAAGAAATACTAACATAAAGATTATGAGGAAGTGCTGCATCCCAAAGAACATGTTGTTTGTTACCTGTGGTTATTCCTGTGAAGCATACGTGCTCACTGAACCAAATGCTGGCAGAAGTTCACTGACTCAGGGAGAGTTGACCCACTTCCATGATTTTGGAACCACCTTTCTGGGAAGCATGCAACCACCTGTTCACCCAGAGAGTATTCTGAAAGAAAAAATAGAAAGAAAAAAAAAAGGCTTTCAGTAACACTAAGTCACACCACTTCTGACAGACTTCTCCTTTTGGCTAGTTCAGTTATTATTGGCAGTGTTTACTCTTCGAAAAACAAAAACATCATTTTAAGCAGTTATTCCTAAAGCCTAGGAACCAATGCTTGCTTTGAAATTCTTTATACACCAAGGTCATTAAAAAACAAAGAAACAAACAAAAAAACAACTTTAAATGATAAATAATTACACTTCAGACTACATCTGTCCCCATGGAAATAAGACCTTTCACCTCTTTACACTTCTCTATGTTTTCTGGCCCTGGTGGTGTGTTGAAGAGGTTCAGAAGAAGGCAACGATTCAGCAGCTTGCTCAGTCCCAAACCACGGACTGTGTCTTCCTGTACAGTCCCATCCCAAAGGAGAACACTGGAGAGCAGCTGCAGTAATGAAGAAACAGAACATGCATATCTGATGGCCGAGGGTGCATTAGAACCTCCTTTTTAAACTTAAAAGATACCATGTCCATCCAATCTCAGTACTCAAAAAACAGGATTTATTCTCTCCAAACTGTCAGAAGATCCCCAACAGAAGCACATTTTCAACCGTTCTGCACATCACCACTTCTAAAGCGAGGATGGAAAACAAACTGAAAGGAGAAAACTTCAATCTGCAGTGGAAGACCACTGGTCTCGCTTTTAGAAACATGTATTTGACTGGACATTTAAGTCAGGCAATACACAATCTCAGAAGGTGATACCAGTAATCTTATGTCTGTTTCATGTCTGCCAGGTATCAGTACTAAGCTCCCTCTTGTCTTCTCTGCATCTGTCCATGACAAACCCTTACACAACAGCTTGCCCCAGGAGTGAATATGGCAAGTCCTCAACATTCCCAAATTCCCTGATTTTTCTACAGGAATGTGCAACATGGCAGCAGGAAGCCTATGCAGAGCTGTCACCATGGCCTTGTTAGCACACACAGCAGGGGAACTGGGACGTTAATGTGTTTTCCTGCATCTAAACCTCATCTTTAGTACGAATCCAAATACACTCATAGAGGAAACGGATCTAAGAGGGAATTGAATCACAGGCATTCAGACATTCCTAACTCAGCACTTTAGACTGAATAAAGCTATACTAATACGCTTATACGCACATGCAGGGATTCTATTCTACAAGAGCAACATGGGCACTGTATGCACATACTGAGGAAACAGACCTATCCACAGAGTGCCAATGACTGATCTCATGGAAGGTTAGCAGGAGCAGATGATGAAATTAAAGTCTCTTGACTATGTATCAGAGGTGGGTGAGCATAAATAGCTCACTGACAAAAATAGCTCACCTTCCTATTAAAATACATTAAGTTCTCAGGAATCAGATTTGACTGAAGATACATTTCCTCAAAGACGACAGTCTACTTTTAACTAAAATGATTTTCACAGACAAGATCGGTGCTTTTTCTTTACCTCAACAGCTGACCAAAACCGTCTGCCTTGGAATTTTGAACATGGCGATGATTTGTCTTCCACAGTGCTGGTCAGAAAAAGAGGAAGAGGAAATAAGGATTTTGTTTGACCTGAAAGTAAGACAAGCAGACAATTCATCTCTTAAACACCAATGAATTACAATTATGGGATTCTTTCAGCAGTGACAACCAGAATCAAGGCCTAAGGAAACAGCTGTTAACTGAAACTCCTTGCAATACCCAATGGAATTAGCAGCTGGAAACACTCGAGTATGTGTTTAATGGATTCTCAGCAGAACAGCACTGCCTGTAACCAGACAAACATGCTGCATCAGGCTTAGCAACACTCTTCTCCCAGCTGTGTCTTAACCCCACATCTACCAGACTCTTACCAGTTATCCCCTCTATAAGAGCGTCCAGCAGTAAGCATCAGCAATATCAACTATTTCAGGAAAGAAAGGAGGAGTCAGGAGTAGAAGGGGGAGCAGACCACCACAAATAACACAAGCCCTCAGATACTCCAAGTTAAGATCACAAAACCAGACTCTGGGCAGTGCCTCATAAACTAAGAGCTTTCCATTTATGAAAGCTTTTAGTTACAGGAGCAAAAAAGCACTAAGTTGACTGCGTAGTTACTCTTGTTGGAATGAGTTCACAAACATTAATCTTTGGTAACTATTTCTATAATGAAACAGTAGAAGGCACATTTGTTCCATTTGCTCATGGATGTCTACAATATATTTCACCCACGCTTCTGGGGAAAAGGTACAGAAAAATAGAACAAAGGCTAAAAAAAGAGGTTAGGTTGCAGGTAGACTTGGTGGTCTTTAAGGTCTTTCCCAGCCTGAGCAGTTCTATGATTCTATGACTAAAAATAAAACTTTTAAAAAGTAAAAAAATAAATTCCCAGAGACAGCTTACCTTTTCGGATACAGAGGGATAAAGACATCCTCCTCTACAGACTGCTTCATCCTCAGGACAACCGTGTTAATCAAATCCTGTCAAAAAAAGAAAAAAGGAAAAATATTAACACATCCTCACAAGAAAAGGATCTCACCTTCCACTTACAACGGCATTAAAGACCTGTGAGCAAGTCTCAGCTTTAACCATCTTTTTCTTTTTCTTTTTTTGATAAAATCCTCTTGGATAACGAGATTAATGTATTTACCAGCTATGAAGTTCTATCAAAAAAACCACAACAAAACACCACAGCTACTATACAAACAGAATCTTATCTAAAGCTTCTTCCTGAAGTCAAGTGTGGCGACTGCATAAACGTTTGTTATTATTTCTTTTCATACTAAGGGCCTAAACATCAACTTAGTTTCACCTACTTTATGCTAGATAAACTCCCAGATTTGCATTAGAATAAAACCAGAACTGGGCTAAGTGTACGTTACAGTGAATATTTACAGTGAATGCATACACTGCATCAAGAACTTCCTTCCCCATTACCACAACAGCCTTTACCTGTTTTGCCTGACTGCATTCCCTTCTGGACAGGACCTGTTTTTCAAACACAAAGCTGTGTAAGGCACTCAATCTGTGAAGTCGATAAAGGATCCCACACATTCTTGGCAAATGCTGAAAAACAGGAATTATTTCATTCATGATATCCAAGTGGCTATCTGCTCTAGTTTCAAGGAAGCAAACATTCAAACAGCTAAACCTTTCATTTGCAGTAACCTTAACAAGTAATTGTAACTATCAACATAATTTTACATTACCACTTATTTAAGGTTTCATTACCTAGCTGCAGTGAACGTTCTCAAGACAACCTTAATATACCTGTAATTTTTGGCAGGATAGTTTTTTCAATCACTCTAGGCAAAACTTCTTCATCAGGATCATCATCTCTTTTTGATTCAGACGACTTTTTGGCATCGCTGAATCCTTCTACAGCTCTGAACCAGGGCATCTCTTTCAGGTCTGTAGAATTCTGCTGAAAGATCATTCCCATTCGTTGTTCAGCTGTCAGGATTGAGAGAAAAAGCTCCATGCAGAAATATATCCTAATGATACCAAAAGATTCTCATTTAACAGTTTTACGTGGATTCTAATCACGGAATGGACCAAAGCAGCAAGCTAAAACTGAATGTAAAGCTAGATTTCAGAGGGTAGGGTTGTCAAAATGTCAGCAAACAGCTCCACATTAATAAAGATGCAAGTGATTCATATGCAAGCAACCTGACAAGAGGAAAAGATGTCCTCCTTCTAGTTAACAACACTTATCTCAAGCTCTGGAATGCCTCTATAACCCACGGCAAAGCTCCTGTACAGAAGTCTTCCCTGCAAGCAGCATGCCCCCGTCCTGCACTCTGGCAAAGCCTTTTTCAGGAAAAAAAGAGATACAGAAGACCACAAAAAGACTTCTGCGGTTTTGAACAACTGCACAGATTGAAATACCCATTACATTTCCTATTTTGTATGTCTCTTAAAAGCTCAGACAGGAAAATCCTCCTTCTGTTATTCAGCAAATACGCACCGTGCCTCCCCCAGCTCCTCGTGACCTGCTCACTAAGGCAGGTCTCAATTCAAATCTCAATTTGAAATACATTCCAACTTTGGACAAAAAACTGATTAAACTAAAGAAGCCTACAGTCTTATCTATTCTTCCTAAGGCATTGGTCAGAATTGTTTAAATGCATTAATTCTGTGCTGTAGAAAATAAACGATATACCATTCAAAAGGAGTATTTCTTCACTCTCCCTTGAAAATCCTTCTCAATATGGGAGGAATTTTGCTCTCATATCCTGACCAACCTTTGCTCTTCTGGAATTCAGTCACCTCTGTCAGAGCCAGTTCTTCATCACTCGACATGCCTTCGTGGTGACCAGCTGTTTGTGAACGCTCTCTCAGCTGCCGCCTGCAAGTCCTGCATTCTGTAATGAACTCAGGTGAGTTATTCACCATGTACATACGTAAAAGAAAGCTCAGTGATATACTAAGAACACCCGGTGAGAGCAATAGCCTAAGGAAACACAGTGAGGAAGCAGAAGTAAGTATGCAACCCTTAGAGACACAGACTGTAACAGTAAGGTACTTTGTGAGCTGCCAAAGGACATTAAAAGCATCTCTAACGACCTTCACTTCACCACATTCATACTAGGAACTCCCCCCACCTGAAACACCAAACATCTAACATGGTACTCCATACTATCCCTGCCAGAGGTAGTCTGTAAGAAACTACTGCGCTCTCAACAGTCCATCATCTCAGTTCTATGTAGCTTATGCAACAACTTGCATGGAAACTGTGACTGCATCCAAGTCTCACTGGGGCTAAAAAACGTTACTGCTGGCACCACATACCGTAAGAGCATGCAAAATCAACAAGAAAATTATATTTATACGTATTATTTGCATACCATACCTCTTGTATGTAATTATTGACATTACTTAACGTTAAAGGTTAACAGCTTGCTTCAAGCAAAGTTTTATTACGTCGTTTTTCAACCAGTAAAACTCTTAAGTCCTTACCTGTACCTAAACAGTGATGGGTCAAGGCACCAATGCAACTGGAACGGTTTCAGAGCTCCCAGTAACTTAAGGTCAGCAGCAGACCCTGACGTTCAAAATGTAGCACCTGGCCTACGCTGATAACAGAGGGTAGGTTAGATGTAGGTCAGATTCCAATCAGCACGAAGAAAACCCCCCATTAACCAATAGATGGTTTCCATGTACCTTGAGCTTTGGAAAGGAAAGGCATTTTTGCACGTGTGTGTATCACTTCGCTTAGTAACCGCACAGATTTACCTTCATCCCTGTGTAAGTAACAGGAAGCAGATACACACTTACTACAGTTAGATGTAATTATACGTACCTTCGATGCTCACACGTTTTCAGAAGCTTCATCTTTTCATCGTTTTCCAGTCCATCATTACTTGGTTTGCCATTCCCAGCTACCAGAAGACAGGAACAAGACAAAGAGGTGAATGCAGAACACTGACTCTGCTTCTGCTCTTCATTTGGAAACTAACCAAAGTAAACAAAACCTCCTGATGAAAAATTCACAGTGTCCAGAGTAAAGCACAGTCAATATTATCAGTGAACTGTAGGACAGCTGTGGCTGCTCCCTCGTGCAGGGGGATTGCCAGGTCACAGCCTGAACCGGGAGGTGAGCACTGAGTGAGCACAGGGAGGGACCCCAGATCCACCCTTCCTCTCTGCCCTTCCTGGTGACGCTTCCAGCTGTGCTTCCCAGAGTGCACACACACTCAGAGTCTGCATGCTTTGCACCCACCCCACCTGCACACCAGTTAGAACCAGAAAGGGCTACATCCCCGAGCTCACTCTTCTCAAGCTGCTGCCAGTTATCAGTCAATCCTTCTTTGTCCTCCTGTTCTACAGTGCCTCCGTCCCAAACAACCTAATATCTACTGGAAAACTGACTCAGTTTCTCTTTTCAAGTACTGATAGACAGCCACTGAGATCAGGAATTCAAAACTGACCGAGCATTTGGTCATGCTGTATTCACCATTCTACCACAGAGAAGTGATACTACGCGTCCTACTTCGGTAAGGATTTCAACTAGGACATCTAGTACAGTATGCCCACTGACAGCAGGGAGGGAGAAAACATTACACGTGAAAATAAAATATAATCCAAGAATTAACTGCGTGTTTCTACTTAAAGAATGAGATTTCAGTAAGAAAGTAACTGGTAACTTCATACTAACTTGTCAGGTGCCGCATATAAGTAGATTCTGTTTCCAGCTCATCTTGCCTTCGCTTCAGTACCGACACGGCTCGCTGCTGGAGAAGTGCACGTACAGCAGATTCGAGCTCAGTTATGTATTTCAGCTGAAATATGGTAAACAGCAATCAGGTTTGAATAAAACAAATGAAAGAACAGTTTTCACAGGCTTTCGAGCATGAGGGTGAGATGAGAACAAGAGCATTACAGTCTGAAAAGCAAGAGCCTGCTCACTGGAGTTTTTCCAGGCTGTTTAAGACTGAAAGCCACAAATGAAATGCCAATTGCCTATTACAGGACTACCTAAGACCCTACCAAAAAGCGTTCAGCGGGACACTATTGGTACAATCAGTTTGCTTCAATCTGCCTTTGAACACCTCGCCATCACAGGAAACATCTCAACGAAACCTTGTACAGTTATGTACAGTTACATAAAAAACACCTCAGGCTGCAGCACAACTGACAGTAGTTGGATTTGACAGTACATTCTCTGCAGGGTACCCTCATCGAGGCCAAACTTTGTGCAGCATCTTCCAACCTTCCATCTTTTTTTTATTTTCTATTTTTAATAGTTAAGGTTTGCAGTTAAGGAAAGCAATACAGCAGATAACATTGACAAATCCTCACACAACCCAGCTAAATACCAACTCAAACCTAATGTAAGATCCTTATTACTAGTCACATGTTGTAAACCAAACACATTTTGAGGTCCCAAAACTGAACGCAAGTCCCACCTCCCATTCAGCTTTAGGACACCCTGGTTACTACACCTGAAGAAAACTTCTTCCAATAACATTCTGTTTTTCTCCATCACAACCCAGGTGAGCCCACAGCTCAAGCCAGCGTACATATCCTACCTTAATCATTTTAGGTTACTGTGAGGGGTGGTCTGTTCCTCCTTTGTTTCCTGTGACACTCAAGTTTCTGATAGAATTGACTCATAATTGGTCATTTCTCATCATCATTTCCAAATAAGAAATCTCATTTTTGCCTTGAGAGAATGCAGGTTCATCATCTTAAAGAAATGGGTGGCAGCGAAGGGAAGGAAAACACACGTACTTCTTCATTGAAACAGTTTACTAAGTTCTCTATGTATGTTTTCATGCCCCTGCAGAACCTGTAATTCATAGCAGCATCTGAAGGCTTCTCTCATTCCTGGGCAGTTATCTTTGAACTGTCAATGCTCTCCACGTGTTTCTCATACTCCCTCTGGTGGGCACGGGGCACATCCTGCAATGATGCCATCCTAAAAAAGAACACACTCAGACAATTAAAACCACGACAAGTCAACAGTTAACACACTTCTGAACATCTTCCGCTTAAAACAAAGCACAAAATCCTTGCTAATAGCAGCACCTGCATCGGAGCAAAGAAGAACTGCAAGACTTACCCATACCAACATTTACAGAAGCACTGTGTGTGGACAAGATTCATGCTTTGGAAAACATCAAATGTCACTGACGTAGTGGTAGTTCTGAAGGTACCCCCACTGACATGTTACCCATATTCCTCTACACAGCACGCTCCTAAAGAACATAATACGGCAAGTGTAGCGACGTTACACTGAATAGATTCTACCCAAGTCGATGTGGGTAGGAATACAGCACACATCAGTGCGTCCCACTTAATTTATACCAACTTAATATCACCAAGCTATTACTACCAGACGTGTTCTCCCTCCCCTTCTTGTTACTTTCCAAATAGGTCTCCCACTCTCGATAGTCTTTCACATTTGATTGTACTTGAACTCCCCGCATCATTTCATCCATTTCTTTCAGGTGATCAAGGCCAAAAAAAAAACAAACAACATACAATTCCACAGAAATATTTAGTCCACTTCAGTGGAAATTCTTTGAACACAAGCAGGCCAGCAGCAGTCTGTACAAAAGAGTATACATACACAGAGGTTCACACAAGTGAACGGCAGATGTTTGTGTATCAGCTGCACGATGGTACTTGTCTGAACTTATCATCTGGCGCCCCCGCGTGGCCGATCGGCGGAATGGTTTGGAGTCGTCGGGCGCATGCTCGCTGTGACCTGGAGGACTAATCACAATAGAGAGCGGCGGATGAGCTGCACAGAGCGGTTACGAAGCCACTTCCGCATTCCTACGCGCACGCGTTGTGCCGCCTGCAGGACTGAGCAGCGGACAGCGGCAGTTCCGCGCATTGGCCACGAGGTGGCGGCAGAGACCGCGGAAAGAACCTCGACGGGATCGATGCGGCCCGCGGCGCAATCGCTGGCGGTCAGTGCTCTGTCGCGATGACGGGGGAAGAACACGGAATGAGAAGTGGGGGGCGGTGGGGGTGAAGACGAAGAAAACAGAGGGTGACTCCTCCAAACTCAGGAAAGCCGTGCTAAGAGCTTTACAAAAAGAAAATTATAATAATAATAATAAAAAGTTTTTAAAAAATACTTTTTGCCAGCATCTGTTGCACTGTTTTTAAATATTCACATACCCAAATGTAACTGCCCAGTACATTTAACGACAACAAAATTAAAGCACGTTGGCAGAAAGCAGAGCGCCATATTGGTGTTCACTCAGCCTCTGTCTTCTTCGTGCTTTAATGTATTTCACAGCTACCTAATGTAAATCACAGCTACCTCTGGAAGACAGCCCGAGAGCTGTGCAGGTCCATCAGGCTCAGCTGCAGCTTTTCATCTGCCCTTCTCTGGCCCTCCTGCAGCTGGAGAGAGAGCACAGGAGGGCACGTGGGATGCAGACCCTCCCCAGTCAGCCGCAGCAGTCGCTCCTGCCAGCACTCCCTTTCCCCCACGTCTTTCCCATTGGACAGTCTGGAGCCCTGTGTGGCAGAGCAGGAGAGAGCTGCAGGCAGAAGGAAAACGGGCTGCTGGGATTCCTCCATCCCACTGCCAGGTGTCTTCTCTGGCATTCTGGGGGTGGGAAGGGAGTTGTGGGAGCACCCGTGGGGCTCCGGGCAGGAGGGAAGGAAGCAAAGATGCAGCTGCAGGCAGCGGGCTCTGGGCTGGAGCAGTGCAGCCAGGCACAAACAGTGAC
Organism: Gallus gallus; assembly: GCF_016699485.2. NCBI lineage: Eukaryota > Metazoa > Chordata > Aves > Galliformes > Phasianidae > Gallus > Gallus gallus. The sequence continues at coordinate 82,584,842 of NC_052572.1, read as the reverse complement.
AACGTACACACACAGATAAACACCCAGTACAGAATCTGGCACTCCGCGGTCCTCCCAGAGCTTGTTACTGCTTTTTAGGCTGCCCTACAGGTATTCTGTCCTATCCCCTTCATTCCCGTGTCTTGCCCCCTTCCTTCACCCCGTGCCTTCCCCATTCCTTTTCCAGGCTTTCCCTTTCCTTTCCCCGCTTCCTTCCCCACGCCTTCCCCCTGCAACAGCCCCATGTTCTGCTGCTGTTCTCAGCTGACAATCCTTACACCACACTGTTCAAACACATCGGATCAGACTGCATATTGGCACTGATTTTAAAACAACACAACCAACAACAAATACATACAGTATTATGCGTGGATAACAAACTCCTACCTGCTTGAAGACCAACAGCAGCTCCTCATCCTGCAGTAACTCCTGCACACGGCCAGGTCTCCCGTGCAGGGATTTGGCATCTGCAGTGGCTTCGCAACATTGGATTTGAGTCTTTGACTTCCACCTCAATGTGCTCGACAGCAAACTGCCAGAAAGGAGGAAGAAGGAACGTTCCAGCAGTGGATGCGATCGGCAGAGCCAGCAGGGCATCCCCTGCTTCAAAGGGCACTCTGCCTTTCATCCCCACCATGGGGCAGCCACTCTCCTGCTTTGCCTCTCCCCAGGGCCTGCAGGGTTTGTTCCATTGCATGCTGTACCCGCATGGCCAGCACGTGCTACGGAGCCCAAGTGGAGCACCCGTTGCAGAACAAGTCTTCGCAAGAACAAGACCTACAACCCACATGAGCTCCCTCTACGAAACAAAACGCTTGTGGCTACAGCCACAACTACAAGCTGTCTCAAAACTGTCAGGATACTTTGTTCCATCCCAGGATCCTTCTTCACTTGCAGGCCTTTAGGTCACCATCGCAGTCAAGATTAAAATTTAGGCTACATCCCAGCCACTCAGGCCTCCCGCTGCCATTCGCTTCTATGCTCGAGGGCCCCAGAAAAAGGCCCTGGGCCTTCACAAGTGAAGCAATGCAACCTGACAGGACGGCTCTCTTGCGGAGCAGCAGTGCTTCAGGATTTGATATTCACAAAGGAACTGCAGCACCTGAGCAATACAGAGGAAGGTAGCAGGAATAAAAGGGCAAAGCAAGGCAAAACCTCAGGGAAAGAAAGGGAAAGGTGAGAGGAAAATGTCACACAGCCTGCAAGGTGCCCTAAAGAGCCATAACAAAGTCTGGCAGCACTGCCGTGCTCTGCAATGGGAAAGATTTGTATATTTACACGGTCCTTACCTGTTCAGGACACCAGTCACCTAAGTTGGGTTCTGGGGAATTATGGGACATGCAGCTTTCCATTCCTGAGCAGCATATGGACAAGCAAGGAGAAGGAAATAAAGGAAGGCAGAGCACCATCAACACACTCAGTGCATGTCCATGCAGACTCCCAAACCCACAGCTTCCTGGGTTGTTTCTGCTTTTGTAGCATTTGCATGCTGCAGATGAGGAAAACGCTATGCTGTTTGAGTCTTCTTCTCCAACAGCCAGCTACAGGTAAATGGCAGCTAACCTGCAGACCGAGCACTACTGCCTGGAGTTGGTCAGGGGGAGCTCCTCCTGCCGCTGCTGGATGGTGATGCTGACAGGGCTGGAGATGCTCTGCAGGGCCAGCTCGTAGCTGGGAGCCAGGAATGGACACGGCGGGAGAGAGGAGAGAGCTGTCGGGGGCCAGCCGAGGCATCCCTCACTCAAAAGCTTTGAAGTTGCACGCTGCTTCTTGGCACTTTGTCCCCCACAACTCCAGAGCACTTCCAGCTTTTCCCTGGCAATTCACGGCTTGCACAGTGCCAAACGCAACCAAGAAAAAAAGGCAAGAAAGAAGCAAAGGCCATGGCTATGCACACAAGCGGCCAGGAAGGGTCCAGCAGGAGAATGAAACCTGCACAAGTCAACTCAACAGATTCCAAGGAATTCATTGACATCTGACACAATTTGCAACGCCAGAAGCACTGCCACGCCAACAGCACCGTATTGGGAAAGCAGCACGTCCAAATCAGCCCCCTTGCCCTGCTCTACCCGCTCAGCCCAACACAGAAATCAAACACACAGACTCTCTTGCTTTGGCTCACGGCAGCCATCAAGCTCATGCTTTAGTGACACAGAGAACTCCATCTCCACCTACTCCGTGTCTCGCTCACCACAAGCTCGGCTGGGAGCTGTCGCTCAGCCTGACACCACAAGCAGAAAAGAAGCGCACATAAGCAGATGCTCTCATCCACACGTGCAAATCTGGAGGCGAGGAATAAAAGGCTCACTGGGCCATGGGCAAAGCAGGGAGCAGATGATAGGCAGGAAACAGGAAGGAGTTCAAGACCAGCTCTCCTACACCAAAGACAGGGAGAGCTGAGTCAGCACCACGGGAGGACTTACGACACAGCTTGAGAGCTTACAGAGACCTGAGATTTCCAAAGGAGGCCGCCAGGGTAACTCTCACCATTCTTTTGCAGGGCTCTCACGGATGCTTCCCATGCTGACTTCCACTGCCTATGTCATTGGTAGAAAGCCCAGGTGACAAATGCTCAGTCTGTCTGGGTAACGCTTCCGTGCTTCCATGGTTATCACTGAAACAAAAGGAAAAAAATAAAAAGCATGCAACCCTATGAAATTTGCCTCTCTACTGCTGCTGTCAGCGTGACATTCAAGTCTGTCTTCCACACAGCTCCATCTGAGTGCCAAAAAGAAACACGTACAGAGATGCTTAGAAGATTCTTTGTGCAGAGACAAATGCAGGGTGCATGCGTATTCTCTACAGCAAGAAACATTAATTTCTCAAGCAGTAGTATGAAAGGTCAATGAAAAGGAAATGGATGACAAAACCTTTTCATATAAGAAGTCCTTGCTAAGCCTCTCCCCATCAAAAAGGAAGCCTCCGGGCATTGTTAGCAGCAGTTCCCAGAACATCTTGCACCACAAAATGCAGCACACTCCTTTTTTTCCACAGGCCCCTCATTTCTCTCATCAGCATCAGATTCACTCCACTTCAAATACACCCATCAGAACAGCCCTTCAGTTTGGCTGAGGTAGGAACCCACTGCTGGGATGTCCCCCACTCCCATTCCCCACTATGTCCAGTACTGGGGGAAACTGGGGAAAGGAAGAGCAACTGCCATCACCTACCCAGACATCTGCAGGGCCTTCCATACAGTCTCACATCACAGGGAGAAGCGGGAGAGCTCTCGTGGCACAAAGAGTGCACTTTGGCCACAAGAACCCCAGGCACCGCTACAGGCTTGGGGCAGAGGGGCTGGAAGACTGTGGAGAGGAAATGGACCTGGGGGGTTGATTGACACTAGACTGAACACTGCCAGCAGTGTGCCCAGGCGGCCAAGAAGGCCAATGGCATCCTGGCTTGTATCAGAAATTGTGTGGCCAGCAGGAATAGGGAAGTAATTGTCCCCCTGTACTCAGCACTGGTGAGGCCGCACCTCGAGTACTGTGCCCAGTTTTGGGCCCCTCACTCTAAGAAAGACATCGAGGCCCTGGAACGTGTCCAGAGGAGGGCAACAAAGCTGGTGAGGGCTCTGGAGCACAGGCCTTATACGGAGTGGCTGAAGGAGCTGGGATTGCTCAGTCTGGAGAAGAGGAGGCTCAGGAGAGACCTTATTGCTCTCCATAACTACCTGAAGGGAGGCTGTAGTGAGCTGGGGGCCAGCCTCTTCTCTCGGGTGACTAGTGATAGGACTAGAGGGAATGGCCTCAAGCTGCGCCAGGGAAGATTCAGGCTGGACGTTAGGAAATTCTACTTGTCTGAAAGGGTGGC
>NC_052572.1:82506342-82580950 GCF_016699485.2 Gallus gallus | reverse complement strand
CTCAGTCATTCAAAGCATCCTTGCAGATGTTCCTAGTGAGGGGCATGTTTCATTGACACCATAGGTTGTTTTCTGGAAAATGAAAGAGTGGGCTTGCGTACCCCCAGATGGTTTTCATTTCCTGCTGACCACAGTGCACGTCATGTCTGCTGCCATTGCCCCACGGCCCTGTTGTGGTTTAAGCCGGTGGGTGGCTCAGCACCACACAGTCCTTTGCTTACTGCCCCCTTCCCGGTGGGATGGGGGAGAGAATTATGGGGGAAAAAAAAAGAAGGTGGAAGTCATGTGTTGAGAGAAATCTCTTTCCAAAGGTAGTGAAAAGGACAGAAGTAATGGATGTATATATAAATATATACATGTATATGAATGTATATATATGAATGCATATAACAAGTAATGTAGAAGCAGTGGCTCAGCACCTCCCAAGCAATGGGCAAGCAGAGGAAGAGAGTGAGGTGAGCTCCCACCCCGTCCAAACCCCTTCCACTTGATGTCATATGGTATGGAATATCCCTTTGGCCCGTTGACATCAGCTGTCCTCCTTTGGTTTCCTCCCAGCTCCTTCTTGAGAGCTTTGCTGAGAACGGCCTTGGCTCTGTCCAGGTCTGCTTCTCAGAAACTATAAACACGAGAGTGTTCTCACTGTTGTAGCATCATAAGAGAGACTGAAGAAAAATCCTTCCCATCTGAAACTAAGGCAGACCCCAGTGTCCGTGCAGTGAGCCGTGTGGGGTTGCAGGTTGTGCATTTCCCTGACAGCATTGGGCAGGGGTACTGGGGAGGTGCTATGAGCTCTTCTTGACGAAGCTGTTTTGATTCCCTTTGTCGCCCTGTGTTCTGTCCCACGGTATTACTCTTGGTGGGCAGAAGGAGCTGGTGGATTCAGCAGCAGTAGATTCTGTTGGTTTCCTCTCTGCTGCTTCATCCCTGGAGCTCGCTGCTGCACGGAAGAGTACAGGCGTGTTTATCCCAGGGCTGCTGTAAAGGGGAGCCCGGTTGGCGTAGCAGTGAGCAGCAGCTAACAGGCTGTGCAGAGGAGGGCTTTGCAGAAGGAGCAGAAGTGCCTGCGTCCATCTGTATCCTCGGATACGTTCTGGCAGTGAGGCAGCAGCTGTGGCCACAGTGACTGAATGCAGACTTGGCCTGGGGCTGCCACGTGGAGCTTCCTAGCCCGCTAGTATACCTGGCAAAGCACAGCCACCCTGCACCCAGGGCAAGCTTTTGTCTTAGTGTCATGTTTCATGCTGTCTTGTGAAGCTCAGGCACTGGGGGCAGCTTCCCCCCAAAGAAAAGGAGGAGGAAATGAGGTCGTCATGGAAGCCTAAAGGCAAAAATGCGCTCGGGAAAGAAATTGGCAAAGCAGTCTGGTAGTAGTGCTGTGTTTCTCTTCCTTTATTTCCATCCAGGTGAAAGAGATGGCTGCTCTAAGCCGCCCTTGGGTGCAAAGAAGGACCCTAGTGTGGATTTGCCATAGGCCCAGCAAGAGGCTCAACAGCACCAAGCGCCGGGTCCTGCACTTTGGTCCCGACAACCCCATGCCAGCTTCTCCAGGATTTGGCTGGGATGGAATTCCAACCACGCACTGATTTCTCGAACGCTGGGGTGCCCTTTTGGAATCCTGTGGTCTTGTGACGTGGTCTTGCCTCCCCACCTTGTCCGTCCATGGTGGAGCAGCCGGGTGGCCCTTAGTGATGTCATAAGCGGCTAGAATGAGGGGAGGAGCAGCGCGTGCTGCTTCCCTTCATTGGAGCGCTTGAGCTCGGCGTGAGTACGTGGCTTGTTGCACTTGTGCACTGATTGAGTCCCTTTGTCTTCATCCCGTCTTGCGCAGCGCCTTGTAGGTAAGCTGAGACGGTGTGGGATAGACGGGTGGGCAGCGAGGGCTTGAGGACTGCTGGCTGGCGGAGCTCCTAGGATCATATTGCTTAGCTTGGACTGTCAGAAACCGTTTTCCCCCAGGCCATCACTTCCAAAGCCATCCATCGAGGTGGCATTTGTCCCACGGTTTTTCCCTCGCCTTCTTTGCTAAATTGTGGAGGCTCACTGACCTGCTCTTTCTCTGTCCCCTCCTCACCCTCCGCCTCCTCCCTTGGTGCAGCTTTTGCTCGCGGAAGATCAGAGCAAAGTGACAAGGAACGGCTGCGGGTTCGAGGATCTTCTTCTACCTTGTTCTGATCTCTTGCCAGGTACGTGACACGTTTTGTCCCCCCACATGGTTCAGCAGCCCGTGTTTAGTCGCACTGTGTGTAGTAACACAGCCTCGTCCAGCTGGGGTGTGGCACTGGAAAAAACATGTGGGTTTTCTCCACTTCCCCTCCAACTCAGCCCTCACAAGGATGCTGCCTGTAGTGCTGGAAGCAGCTAGTGTGAAGGAAGTAATTCCTTAGGCAAAGAGCCCTAGTCCCACTCTGTGCAGAGCTGCACAACGTGAGCCAGGGGCACAGGGGTGCATGCTTTGGCTGTGTGAGTGCGGCCGACAGCTGTAGGGAGCACAGCAGAGATGCAGGCAGAGGAAATGCGTGGGCAAGGCTGCGGCCGGCGCTGGTGGTGAGGCTGCTGCTGGGAGCCGGGGGCTGGGGAGCAGCTCCAGCCCCAGCAGCGACACCTCTCCCTGGCCTGCTACTGCACTCTCAGCGTGTTCGGGACAAATGCATCTGCTGCTTTGTGCCAGAGTCCCCATCTGCTAGCAGAGGGACAGCGACTTGGTCCAATGCTGCGTATTCAAACGGCTGTCCCGTTTGAATAGACTGCACACAGTTGTTGTTTCTAGAAGTAGTTCTGAAGAAGACTCTTGATCCAGTGCTGTGTGAGCACAGGAAATGTGTTTCTTTTCTGTTGCAGCTTGTCGCGCCTGCTGTGATGGGCATCGCGAGCAGCGAGATCAGCCGTGGGCCTGACCGGGCGTTGACGGAGGTACAGTGTGAAGCTCTGCTTGGTCTCTGTTCCCTGCCTTGAGCCAGCAGAATGAGCCACCGGTGTGCTCTCCTGCTTTTCAAGAGAGAGAGCATCCTTCCGGCTCTCTCGGTGTCCCTGAAGAGCTGCCTTAAAAGCTTCATTTCCTTGCTAGTGGCATGTAGATGGCATCCTGAAATCCTCCTTGTTTGTCCTCAGCTCCTCACCATGGCCTGTGCTCTCTGTTTCAGCCTGAGAACCAGGGGAAGCCCTTGCTGGTCCGTGAGGAGTCATCTCTTAATATTCCAGCTATTGCTGCTGGCCATGTTATTAAGAGATACGTTGCCCAGGCAGCGGATGAGCTCTCCTTGGAGGTAAGCAGATAAAGAAGGCGTTCCTTGTTGTCACGGACAGAAGAGTATACCGTGTGAATGCATCAGGAATATTCTCAGACACCTTCAGAATGCCTTGTGAGGCGAAGCCCAGAAGATGCAGGTCCAGATAGGACTTGCACTGGGTTGGATGCAGGGAGGAGTTCAGCCATGTCTAAAAGATGGTTTCATATGGCATGCTTGCACTGTATTCTGTCTGGTGTGTAAGGCAGTGACTCTTGTACCTCCACGTTCAGCTTTCCCACGGGAAATGCCTGAAGAGCTGCCCCGGTGCAATTGCTCTCAAGCTGTGCGCTCTTTGGCAGTGCAGAAGAAGGGTGCCATTTCAGCTGTGCTTTCCTCCCAGCTGTGCTGACGCTGGGATTGATGTTGCAATGTCTTGCAGGTGGGAGACCTGGTGTGCATTACTGCTATGCCAGCAAAGGAGCAGAGCCCCTGGTGGAGAGGCAAGCGTGGCTTTCAGGTAGGCACAAGCTTCAGACTCGTGGGCGCAATTGCAGTCAAGTGAGGAACGTCAGCTTAGAGCTGCTCGTCCTGCACAGGGTGGCTTCTGGACGTCAACAGCTTCCCTGTGTCGCTGTCAGAGGCCTTTCCCTTTGGCTCTGGGCTTGGGTGGGAAACTGTCTCCTCATGTGACTTAGAAGCAAGAGCCTCTCGTGCTCCATACGCAGTCAGGTGTTGACCATCTCTGTCCTTTGTACAAGCACGGAGGACAGAGCCTTCTTGTGCGGAACCAAGTACTGCTTTTGTAGGTCTTCTGGCTGCAAATGTTGAATGAGGGTTACTTTTCTGCAGGCCATTCTTTCTTGGTGCAACAGTTGAAAAAATGCTGCATTCAGTATTCCATCCCTCTTTTTGTTCTTGTTCCAGGTTGGGTTTTTCCCCAGTGAGTGCGTGGAGCTCATTAGTGGAAAACTTCCCGAGGCCCTCATCAATTCAGCGCCAAAGCCAGGTATGGATGTTACATGTGATGGCGCGGGGAAGTCAAATGGAGTCTTTTTCTGGGTGTGTTCTGTGTTGAATACCTCCTTTATCCATCCCACGTTCTCCTCTGTGTTGATGATCCTTCCTGCATCCCACGGGGCATAGGGCTGCTGTTTTGTAGGCAGTGAGAATGAGGGCTTGTGCAAATGCTCGAATCCTTGTAGAATGCAGTGTTGGCAATGTTCTTGCCGCTTTTATGTGCTCTGTAGAATGTGTTTACGCTCAGCCTGGTCGCACTGAGCCCAACCTGAAATGAACTGGTTTCTTCCTTTTGTTGTGCAGTGCCAAAGAAGCGTGGCAAGCTCCTCAGCTTCCTTCGTTCCTTCGTGAAGGCCCGCCCAGAGGAACCGAAGCAGCGGGAGATGGAGCTGGAGAAGGAGAAGGAAGGGGTGTTTGGCTGTGACCTGGGAGAGCATCTTCTCCACTCTGGCCGTGATGGTAAGGAACAGCCCATTCCTGAGAGCTTCCTCTCTGTTGGGCATGTAAAGATGAAAGAAAGGGAGATCGTGTCTAGCAAGGGGCAGGTTGATAGCGGTGGAGAGACGTGAAATGGGAGTTGATGGCTGCAAGGGAAGCTGAGGCTAATGCTCATAGGAGACCAGCACACTTGTATTTGCTTAAAGCAAAGTAGCAAGCCAATCCCACGCTAGCCTGAGAACAAAGGACGCCTTTTGGCCCAAGAGAGTGTCCTGCGTCAGTTTCCTAGCTCTTCTGGACAGGAGGTCTCACGCCTCCATTGCGGTGGGAGCTGTGATGGGACTTGTGGCAGTGTCTCTGGCTTCCCCAGAATTACTTTCTGCAGGCTGCTTGGCAGGTTGTGGCATTTCTTGAAAGCCCAGAACACGTCCGTGTCCAGTTTTGTCCCCGGCTCCTGCCTGTCTGCGCCGTCTGCGACAGCCTTTTTTCTCCTCTACGGAGGAGGCAAGCAGTAGCCTGGCTGGGCTTAGTGGATGGGATGTGACAGGGGCAGCGGCTGAAGCAGGACTTGAATCAGGAGCTCAGCTAAGCGCTGGCCCTTGTTCTGTAGTCCCCCAGGTCCTGCAGAGCTGCGCTGCGTTCATCGAGCAGCACGGCGTGGTGCAGGGGATCTACCGCCTGTCCGGCGTGGCGTCCAAGATCCAGAAGCTGCGGTAAGAGTGCTTCTGGACTGTATGTTGTCTTGCTTTGGAGTTGTTTTCCTCTTTCTCCAAGCCCTCTGTTTTTGTGTCCTTCTCTCCAGCCATGACTTTGAGTTGGAGCAGATTCCGGAGCTCACCGTCCGGGACATTCACAGCGTGAGCTCCCTGTGCAAGATGTACTTCAGGGAGCTCCCGAGCCCTCTGCTGCCCGAGCAGCTGCATGGCAAGTTCTCGGTAAGCACAAGGCAATGGCCTTCATGTCCCTCTTCGTGGCCTGTCCCATCCACACACACGCCTGCGCACCTTTTTTTGGTCTTTTTTCTGTTGAAGTTGGGGTTTTGATGGACATCCAGTGGGTGTCTCTGTACAACAAGCAGCTCGTGCTTCCTGCACACCGGGTGCACCGTAACACCTGGTGTGTGCATCCTGCATTGGAAATGTGGGAGATGGGAGCAGCAGTGCCCTCTGCAACTCTGAGGCCCTTTTTCTGTTAGCCCCATGCGCTTGACTCGCATGATGTGTGTCTCAGTCCCTTTCTGCTTTCTTCCAGGATGCTGTTTGTGCCGGTACAGATGAGGAGCGGTTGCTCCGAGTGCAGGAGGTCATCCAGCAGCTGCCTGCACCTCACTACAGGTCAGAAAACTGCTGCCCTCGGTGTGGGGAGCTCAGCCCTGCTGCATTTCAGAGGGCGATGATGCGATGGCAGGCTTTGTGTCACGCTGGCAACGTGATGCCTGTGTGTGTTGAAGTGGTGGATGGCTGCGTGGGGTGAATGGATTGGGTCAGCTCCTGGGCACGGGGTCACGGCTGGTGCAGCTGATGGCTGCAGCTGTGCTGTGCTGGGGCTTGGTGCTGCAGCGTGGCACTTGGGAAAGCTTGATCTACTTGCTAGTAGCAAGAACAGTGAGGATTGTTTGGTGAATGTGAGCACGGCGTGCTCAGTGGTGCTGAAGGTTTGGCTCTTGCTTTCCAGGACGCTGGAGTACCTGCTGAGACACTTGGCTTGTCTGGCTGGGAGCTGCTCCGTCACAAACATGCCCGCTAAGAACTTAGCAATTGTATGGGCTCCCAACCTCTTCAGGTAAACTTCTTTTTCCACCTCAGCACAAGGCTTAGATCTGTTCTCCCCACGGGCACACTTTGGAGAGGAGGACAATTTGTGCTCTCTTGGTTTTGTCAGATGGGGCTGGTGTGTCCTTGATCACCCGGGAGAATGTCTTCAGTGGCATCAGTGCTTGCCCACTGCGGAAGTCTCCACAGCCCAACTGGACAGCCTTTGGCTGCCCAAATGCCCAAACATGGGGAAACGATCTCGGGTCAATGACTTCTCCAATCTGCCTTTTCTACAGATCCCAGCAGAATGAGGCTGCCTGCGCCAGCGGAAGAGCTGCCTGCGAGGAACTGCAGAGGCAGTCGGACGTGGTAGAATTCCTCATCAACCACACCGACGTCCTCTTCTGCTCCAGCTCCACGTCAGGCATCGGAGATGGAGCAGGTGAGCGTCTTCCTGCATGAGCTTTGTCTTGATGAGACACCTTGATCAAATGCAGGCCTTCTCCAGGATTGTTGAGCTACGCTTTTGCTATCGCGGGGCTATCGATGTGCGGCACCTCCTCCAGAACTGTGATGGCTGTGCTGCTGCTTTCTGATCCTCCCTCTTAGTTGTGGTCTTCCCTTCCAGGGCGCAGTTCTTCATCAGGGCCCATGTCTGAGCGGGTGTCTTCTCCTGCCACCAAGCTGCTCACCCTGGAGGAGGCACAGGCACAGAAGGGAGGCCACAGCAGCTCTGCCGCTGTGACAGAGAGCAGAAACATGGAAGTGGAAGAAGGCCCCGCAGCTGCGTGGGGTAAATTCCACACAATCATTGACTTTCCGTCTGGAAGGTAAAGAGGACTTTCTTTTCCAGCAGCTTCCTATCAGACTTGGTTGGGTGGGCTTTTGTGGGTTTTTCCCCACGATTGCTAGTGCCAAAACTTGCAGAAGCTACGTGACGCTAATGGGGCGTTTGGTGGTGTACTGAATGTCCCCTCCCTTTGGACTCTGAGGTTCAACTAACACGCAGTTGCCCAACGGGCTCAGTTTAGCCACCAGAGGGGGCCTATTGCTAATGTACGTGTCGGAGATGCTTTTGAACTCCCTCTCTGGCTGCATGGTTCCTCAGCAAGCAGTTATGTTTGCCAGCTGAATCAAAGCCCTCCCTTCGATGCTGTCCTGGACAGCTGTGCAGCCTCTGCTCGCATGCTCTGCATCTGGGTTGACATGGCTGAGGGGAATGTAGCCAGCAAGACTCCAGGGCTGAGCTCTAGGAATGGAACCATCCTCAACTGTGGGAATCAGAGAGAGCTTCTAAGTTGTGTTTCAGCAGGAAGCAGGCAGTGCTAGGAACAAGCAAGTGTTGGCAAGAGCTCAGGGCAGCTCTTCCCTCACCCTGCACCATGCACAACTCACGCCGCTCCCTCTTTTCTCCCTCCAGACCAAGTCCACCCAGCAGGGTGAAGGAATCCCCAGCATGCAGTTGGTGTTCCTGTTTCAGGCCCAGAAAACCATCCTCTGTGGCCAAACGCCAACTGCAGCGCGATGCCAGGGAGCCCTCAGAAACAGAGGTGGTGGTCCTGGCAGGTAAGGGTGCACATCCAGCTGTCAAAACCCTGCTTGTCAGCGCCATGGAATTCATGCTTGGAGTCCACACAAAAGAGAAAGACAAACAACAAAAGCGCAACAGTTCCTTTCGAAACAGTGCTCCTACTGTTGCTACTGTCCTCTTGGCTTTGTCCTGCTTCCACTGCATAAGCAAATCTCAAGAACCACTCTCATCATTCAGCTTGTGCAAGTTTGCCACTGACTGTTTGCCTGTGTATCTACTCCTTCCTAGGTGAACCGAGCCCTCGTCCACGCAGAAGAGCCAGAGCGTATAGCGATGGTTCACTGTCTGCTTATATCAATGCAGAGCTGCTAGGAATCACGAATCGCTGCAGCTCGGATGACAGCCTGCCATATAACATCAGTGAGGGAATGAAGGTGCTCATCCAGGTTGAAGCCCTCATCTCTCCCAGCTGTGCAGAAGGCGCTGACCTGAGCCTGCCAGAAACAGCAGTCACTGAGCTGGACTGTGACGGGGCACCATTGCAGTGCAGCCCAGCCCAAGCACAGCCCGAGTGCCCCGACAGCAGCAGCTCCATGCAGGAGCAGGTCAGCGTCAGCCAGGAGGAGCCGAGCCTGGTGGAGGGGGACGTAGAATCAGAGCTCCAGTCCCAGGCACCGGGCAGCAGCACGAGCTCTGAGCGCCTCTCTCCTTCACCACAGAGGATGAGTCCCATGTGTACACCGGACCTCTCACCAAAAAGCCCTCCTGGCATTTAAGGAATAAAAGCACGCTGGTGCTGGATCAACGCCTTGACTGCCTTCTGAGTCTTCATTCCCAGGGATTGGGATGGATGCAAGCAACAGCAAGGCAGCTCATGTTGCAAGGCTATGGCTGTGGGCTGTGCGTGCAGCAGAGCTGCGGGTTTGTTCCCATTTTGTCTGGCTGTGGGATGCCTGCAGCGAGAGCTGTGCTCCCGTAGTGTATGGTAGCAAAGAATCTCCAGCATCCGGGATGCTGATGATGATCATGGCCTTCTTGCTGGCTGTGGCTTTGTGATGCTTTTGAGTGAGGGCTTTTGGATGCTCCTGGATGCCTCGGCTGGTCCCCGCCAGCTCTCTTGTCTCTCCCGCCGTGTCCATTCCGTGGCTCCCAGCTACGAGCTGGCCCTGCAGAGCATCTGCAGCCCTGTCAGCATCAGCATCCAGCAGCGGCAGGAGGAGCTCCCCGTGAGCATCTGCCCGTCCCTCCCCCGGGCTCTCATTGGTCAGCAGCATCTCTGTCCCTCCCCCGGGCGTCTCATTGGTCAGCGGCAGCTCTGTCCTTTCCCCGGGCTCTCATTGGTCAGCGGCAGCTCTGTCCCTCCCCCGGCGTCTCATTGGTCAGCGGCAGCTTCGCCGGCTCCCATTGGCTGAGCTGCCGTGCGCGGGAGCTCCGCCGTTGTGAGCCGGCAGTGTCAGGCGCGGCTCTCGTCAGCGAAGCGCCGCACCGGCAGCCCTGGCCGCCCCGCAGGAGAGCGCGGCGTCAGCCGGAGCTGTCCGGGCAGCAGCGAGCCGGAAGCCGCGGCACAACGGGAGCGAGTGCTGAGGACAGCTCCGCCGGAGGTGTGCGGGAGAACGGGAGCGGGAGAGGGAGAGGGGCCCTGCGCGGCCCCCCAAGCACACTGCCCTCCCCTCCCCCGTGGAACTGCCGTGGGGTTGGGCTGTGGGATTGGGATGAGGGCTGTGGGATGGGCCGTGGGTTTGGGACAGCCTCGGGTCCCCTGGCACCAGAGTGCTGCTGCCAGCATCCGGGCTGTGGGACACCGCCAGCCCCCCCCAACCCCTCCAGCGCTGCTCCTGGTGCCCCCAGACCTATTGCACCCCCGCAGAACCGGGGCTAAGGTGGGCCTGTGGCTACTGGGAGCTGCGGGGAGGCTATAGGGGGATATAGGGCTACTGTAGGGGGCTGTGCAGGGACTGTTAAGGCGTATGGGTCTATAAGGAGCTGAGGTGTACTCAAGGGGTGATCTGGGGCTGTGGTGAGCCATCGGAGGATTTGGGGCTATAGGTGGCTGTGGGGAGGTTATGGGCGGGGGGGTATATAGTCAGGCTGCCCAGGGAGGTTGTGGATTGTCCTTCTCTGGAGATACTCCAAACCCAGCTGGATGCCTACAGTACAGCCTGTTGTATGGAGCCTGTTTTGCGGGGGGAGGGGTTGGACTCAATGATCTCCAGAGGTCCCTTCCAGCCCCTTCAGTTCTGGGATTCTGTGATTGTAATCGTTGCTTCTTGCAGCAGTAGAGTGTTTCAGAAGAGAGAAAAAGATGGTGGCGGTGAACTGGCTTTCTGTGGATGGTAAAGCTGTGCTGAGAACTGGGCTGACTATTGCAGCTGAAAAAGCGTGCCGTGTGTGCAGAGGCAGAGGAATAACTTTTCCGTGTAGGTTGAGCTTGTGTAAGGTAGGTGTCCTTGCTAGGTGAGCTTCTGCTTTAAAGCATCAAGTTGTAATTTGAAAAGTAAGGTTGCCAGTTCTTTTTTTCCCCAAGTGATTTTTTAGCCGGGAGAGATTGGAGGTGCTGTTTGGTGATGGAGGACGGAGAGAGGAAAAGCAAGTAAAAGGCATGCTGTGCATTGCCACCACATGCCATGGGCACCGTTGTCGTCCTGCACAAAGGAGGAGCAGCTCAGCAAGCTTGGCCTGGGCCGTGGGAGGGAGCATAAAAATATCTGGACCAAGCGGAAACGAGTTAGTTCTTGAGGTTGGTTGTTTTCTGCTGTTTGTCCCATGTGCTGTTGCTCAGTGGTAGATCTGTTCACGTTCAGCGCTAGCAGGAATGTCCCCGAGCATTTTTGTTTCAGCTGTTGCAACGCTTGATTCCCTTGCTGCTGGGCTGGGGCGTTTGAAGAATGATGCATGTGCTGATGCCCAGCCAGGCTTTGGGGCTGAGTCTGCAGAGCAGGGTATGTGTGTGGCAGGAGTGAGGCTTGTGGGGGAGCAGGCCAGGTGGAATCCAGTGTGCTTTGCTGTGGTTCTCAGTGCTTGTTTTTGCTCAGGAGGGCAAGTGGTGAACCTCATGAAGCAATGCCTGCTGACGGGGTTTGCGGAGCAAGAGGTCCTGCAGGCCTTGTGTGACAGCCATGGAGCTGTAGCGAGGCTGCGTCAGTGTAAAAGAGCAGAAATCCCCGGAGGCGTGAAGGTGAGCTGTGGGCTCCAGTAGTGCAGGAGGGGACGTACGTGCTCAGGGTTTGACTGCTTCTGCATGTGTTGAGTGTGATAGCACTGCTTGGTCCGTTTGAGTGTATGGAACAAGTGTGACATCCTTTGTGCTGGAGTCGTGTGAAAGGAGTCGTATGTGTTTGCGACCGGACTTGAAGCCAATGGACATCACGGAGGAGTAGGGGAAGGGGATGAGGGGAGGCAAGTTGGGGTAAGAGGATGAGTCATAGGAACAGGAACCTGTTTGGCCGATCTGAAGTGCTGCCATTCTCTTTTTGGTTTAGGAATCTCTGTGTGCTTTTTAATGAAGAACAAACTCGTTGTTCATCCTGTGAGCGAATTCATTCAGGCCTGTTAGTTGGTGTTGTTCTCTCCATGGAGCTGCAAGTGAAATGGATACTTCTGGTGTGATGTGAGGCCCCCTCCCGCCTTCTCAGCTCATCTGACGTGGAAATCAGACTCTATAGCCAGTAACGATATAGAGCAGGTATGTGTTTCTTGGTGACACGCATACACCCTTGTGCAAGGGGGATCGTTCCACCTAACTTGCACACTGTTGGAAGAAATTGTGCTATAGATATAGGTCAAACTAATACATTATCAGTAGTTGACAGGAATTCGGATACATATTCATTACACTCCTGAGAGCCCATTAGCATACAGTCCCTCCCCTTCTTGCCCGTGTGTTGTAGGTCGTGATGATGAAGGCTCGTAGTTTTCCTCGCGAAGGCTCATAGTCTTCCTCACTGCAAACTTCTGAGCCTGAAGGGGGGGCATCCCCCGAACTGGTTTCAGCTTGCACTTCAGACATCTAATCAGCTCCCTGCCAAATGTTTTCGAGCTGTTCTCCAGTCCTTATCTTTATGGCCTTCATTCTCCTTGTTATTTTGGACCTAGTGCCTGTGATAGTGCTTGGAATCCCTTGTTTTCTAATACTTTCTACATGAACTATCTCTATTTGCCGCTTATGTCTACTTCGTGATGTTTCTTTCTCTTTTCTTGCTATAAAGCCCTTCTTTCTATACTGCAGGGACCTGATTTTGCCCTTCAGTTCCCCTTTTTTCTATAATCTAGCAGGACTTCTACCTGCTAGATTCTCTAATCTGTTCTATGTGTCCCAAAATAGGTCCCACTTTCCACCTTTTGCCTTAGCTCATGGTTTTTCCATATCTTGCATTTTCTCGTATTTTGGCACAGGCAGGCAGAGCACTTTATCATCACACAGGTAAAACCTACAATCAGTACCAAGATGATACAAACTAGGAAGAGCTGCTTTAACTATCCTAGATTTGGTAGCCAGCTAGTAAGCAGGTTCCATAAATCTTCCTTCCAGTTGGTGTCATCCTGACTTGTCCTATGCAGGACTTTCGTCTGTTCCCAAATTTTCCTTAAATCTGTTTCAGTTCTGAAATCCTTATTATGTAAGCACAGCAACTCTGATTTATTACTGTACATACCCCTCCTTCCTTGGCTGTTATTAGTTCTAATTCCATCCTATTTTGGAGTACTACTTTGGATAAACTTTGGATAAGGAGGATACCTCTTTTTGGATTGCCCATAATACATCTGTTGTGGCATCCTCCACAATTTCCAGAGTTGCGGAGATATTTACTATAGCCTTTTCTAGCTGGGTAACTCCAAGAGCCAGGATAAGAGCTCTCAGAAAGCTGTCGTATCCCTTGTTATATATAGCTAGGGGGTTGTATGTATGCTTAGTTCTAATTCAAGGGATTCTCAGGAGTCCCCGAGGGATCTCCTCAAGCACCATGGTCTGGGCTATTAAGTATCCTGTTGTGCAAGTCCCTGTCCAATTTAAAGGTACTGCTTTCCGTGCCTGAGCATCCCCACATAACCACCATGTGGTATCCATGAGGTAACTGACATGGCCTGGCCATCTTTTCCTGAAGAGTGAACGATGCTCCCATCTCTACAATTCCGAGTACGTTCTTATCTGAGAGCCAGTGTGACTCCTTATCGATTCTAGGATCACACCCCCCACCTTGGTTCCACCTTCCAGCTTCACTGATCCCTGATACTGCCCCAGAATTTCCATCAGTTTTTCTGCCTACAAAGATATATCTAGTAAAGTTAATAACTAGTACATCAAACTTACTGCCTTTTTGTGACTTGTCTTCTATCCCAAACTTACACTTTCTGTGCTCTACCCAATCTGGAATGGTCCAATTTAGTGCCACTATCCCATAAAGGGGCACTTTTCCCTCCCCTCTAGGGAAGGCAGTGCATATCCAACAAGATTTGTTGAGAGCCTGGCCAATTTTATCAGTTATTTTTAAGTAGCTTTTCTCTTGCCAAGCTGTGATTACTGCTGCAATCATACTGACTATTATCAAAATCTTATACATGCTTTTGGATCCTGATTTTCAGTGGTCTGCTCTCTTGTGCTGTTCGCTGTGGTCCTGGTGCTTTCTTCAGGCGGGTATGACGTATCCACAGTGTAAGTCCCTCTACCTTGGCCGTGGTGTGGGTGGTCAGGAGAAGTCGGTAGGGTCCTTCATGGAGGTTCCAGGAACGTTCCAGAGGTACATCGGAGGGAGATTGAACATAAACATGGTCTCCTGGCAATACATGGTGCACTGGAGCGTCTAGGCCTCGTGCCCTGGCACCGAATCCTGTTTGTTCAATAACTGCGTCACCAAGCTGACCATCTCTGAACACCTCCTCCCCCACCTACATAGAGATTTCCTTTTGTACAGGATAAGGTTGCCCATAAAGAATCCCAGGTGGGCTTCATCCTTCCTTGGTTCGGGGTTTAGTCTGAATTCTCAGAAGTGCCAAAGGCAGTGCCTGCGGCCAGGGAATCCCAGCCTCTTGGCCAAGTTTTCCTATCTGTAATTTGATCAGGTGATTCGTTTTTTCCACCTGTCCGCTCGACTGCGGTCTATAAGGTGTGTGCAATTGCCAATCAGTTCCCAGTCATGTGCTTCTTTGTTGGACCACCTTGGCAAAAATGTGGGCCTCGATCTGCTGAGATTGCTACAGGAGCCCCGAACCTTGGAATTAACAGCATGTAACAGCATTTTCGTTACTTCCGCAGCCTTAGGAGTCCTCCAGGGAAATACCTCTGGCCATCCCCAAAAGCTATCAGTTAGTGCCAACATCCAGCGATCCCCCCCTTTTCTTGGGGGTTTCAGGAAGTCACTTTGTCACTGTTGCCCTGGAAGGTTATCTTTCCCAATAGGCCCACTTGAACCCATTTCCTGGTACTAGGATCTGTACTTTGTAATGTCCGTTTGCCCAATACATTTTCTTATCCTCCCTTAGAACCAATTTCTATAAAATACCAAAGGGCAAAACAACATGTCCATCTGTCAGCCTGCTCTCTTCCTTCTAAATCATTAATTAGATTGCTATCCACTTTAAAACATTTTACAGGTTTTGACTCAGGTTCAGCAATTTTCAGTTGACGGTCTGGAATTAAAGCCCTCTTCAACGACCTGCTCTGCCCCCTGATCCACCATCTTCTCTCCACTTTCCGGTACGGTGTTCCCTTTCTGATGTCCTTGACAATGGATGATAGCCACGCTCTTTGTTGATTTACATCAGGCTGTTTTTCCTTGTGCGTGAGCAATCCTTGCTCTCTTCAGCTGGTCCTATGAGCATGTAGCATCCCATCTCCACAATTAGCATCTGTGCGTCTATGTCAGGCTCTTGTCAAGGCACTTATTTCAGGCTTCCTAGAGACAGTCCCCCCAGGTCATGGTTGTGTTTCGGTGACCTTGTCAGTAGCAGTTCCTGCATATCCTGCCTTACGGTTTCCTTGTCTCACCAACCTGCTTGCATCAGTAAACCAGGTGTCTTCTGCATCTTCTAAGGATTCATCTTTCGGGTCCGACTGGCAAAGGTCCATAGCCGCAGTTGTTTCAAAGCAGTCATGAAATACTGGTTCTCCAGGAGTTCCGCTAAGGAAAGATGCTGGGTTGACAATATTAGTTACAGTTATTTCTGCATCATCCTGCTGTACCAGGATGGCCTGGTATTTCAGGACCCTCTGGGGGTGAGAGCCAATGCCCCTTTTTACCTCCAATACAGTAGACACTGCATCAGATATTAAAACTGTTATTCTTTGGCCTAGCGTAAATTTACCAGGTTCTTGAATGTTGAGCACTGGTGCAGCCACCGCCCTCAAGCACTCTGGCCATCTCTTACTTACTTCATGAAGGGGCTTTACCAACAGTCCGTAGCTGTGTTGCATGCAGAAGGCAAACTCCACCTACTCATTCCCTAACTTAGTTACTAAAGTGTATGGATTTGCCGCCACAGAGTGAATACATTCAACAGTTCTATTACTTGCCCTCCAATCTTGTACTAAACTATAGCACTTGCTATCCAAGTTTTCATCGGCAAGATTGGAGTATTGAATTTGGATTCACATTCAATTAGTAATCCGAAATCCACAAGTCATCTATGGTTTCTTTTCTCCTTCTCCAGTTGCATATCCTCCAAGGGATATGAGGCTTTACCCTGAGTGGGCTAGCCGTAGCTCTTGCTTTAAACTTAGGGCTGCATTTTGGCTCTACCAGGCATCCCCGATAGCCACACAGCTAAGCATACCTTAGTGAAGATTTCTGTAACTTCTTTAGGGAAGTTTCTGTTGCTCTTCCCTTGCGTCCGACTTGCAGGTCCCCTTCCCAAGGCATCCTGTGAGGCCCTTCTCAGAGTCTCTAAATGCAGGGTCCCGTTCTCACTCTTCAGGCTTTGAGACATGCCTTCCAGTTGCACGTTGTGTTCTTTGTGTTGTGTTGACCTCTTGAGCTCCAGCCCTAAGGGAGGATCCGAGCGGTAGCGCAGAAGGAACGGTTTAGAGTGGAAGTGCACTGCAAAGGGCCGGAGGCAGCAGGAGCAGGGAAGTGATCATCGCCACTGTACTGTACTAAGCACTGGTGAGTCCTCTCCTTGAGTAGTGTGTTCAGTTCTGGGCCCCTGTCTACAAGGGGGACCCTGAAAGCCTGCAGTGTGTCCAGAGAAGCGCAATGAAGCTGTGAGGGGTGTAGAGCTCAAGTGTGATGGGGAGCGGCTGGGGGAAGTGGGATTCCTTAGTGTGGAGAAGAGGAGGCACAGGGAAGACCTTCTCCCTCTGTCCAGTTACGTGACGGACAAGAGGTTATGTGGAGGTGGGGGTGTTCCTCTTCTCGCATGGAACTAGTGCTAGGACTAGAGGGAATGGCCTCAGGTTGCATGAGGGGAGATTGAGGTTGGATGTGAAGAAGAACTTCTCCCAGTGGGTAGTCAGCCGCTGGAGCGGGCTGCCCAGGGAGGTGATAGAGTTCCTGTCCCTGCGGGTGTTCAAGGGACACTGGATGTTGTAGTGAGGGACGTGGCTTAGTGGGAAGGAAATATTGGTGGTAGGTGGGTGTTTGGACTGGATGATCTCAGAGGTCTTTTCCAACGTTGCTGATGCTGTGACTGTAGGAAAGGCATCTGCTGGGTGAGTGCTTTGCTGGGTGAGCATCACCCTGCTGGAAAGCAGGCAGCTGTTGTCTTTGCAGACAGCCAGATCCACGGGGATTGGAAGCCTTTGGAACTGGAACCTTGTCTTTCCCGTCTCATGCCCAACAACTCATGCTGTTTGAAAGCAGCACCTTAGAGGCAACCTTGATTTCTCCAGCCTTCTCCGAGCTTTCCTAGAATCCTAGAATCGCTAAGGTTGGAAAAGACCCACAGGATCATCCAGTCCAACCGTTCGCCCTTCACCAATGGTTCCCCCTAAACCATGTCCCTCAACACAACATCCAAACGCTCGTTGAACACCACCAGGTTTGATGACTCCACCACCTCTCTGGAATGGCAGCCCATTCCAGTGCTGGGCCACCCTTTCAGACAAGTAGAATTTCCTAACGTCCAGCCTGAATCTTCCCTGGCGCAGCTTGAGGCCATTCCCTCTAGTCCTATCACTAGTCACCCGAGAGAAGAGGCTGGCCCCCAGCTCACTACAGCCTCCCTTCAGGTAGTTATGGAGAGCAATAAGGTCTCTCCTGAGCCTCCTCTTCTCCAGACTGAGCAATCCCAGCTCCTTCAGCCGCTCCTCATAAGGCCTGTGCTCCAGAGCCCTCACCAGCTTTGTTGCCCTCCTCTGGACACGCTCCAGGGCCTGGATGTCTTTCTTAGAGTGAGGGGCCCAAAACTGGGCACAGTACTCGAGGTGCGGCCTCACCAGTGCTGAGTACAGGGGGACAATTACTTCCCTATTCCTGCTGGCCACACAATTTCTGATACAAGCCCGGATGCCATTGGCCTTTTTGGCCGCCTGGGCACACTGCTGGCAGTGTTCAGTCTAGCGTCAATCAACGCCCCCAGGTCCATTTCCTCTCCACAGTCTTCCAGCCACTCTGCCCCAAGCCTGTAGCGTTGCCTGGGGTTCTTGTGGCCAAAGTGCACTCTTTGTGCCACGAGAGCTCTCCCGCTTCTCCCTGTGATGTGAGACTGTATGGAAGGCCCTGTGGATGTCTGGGTAGGTGATGGCAGTTGCTCTTCCTTTCCCCACTTTCCCCCAGTGCTGGACATAGTGGGGAACGGGAGTGGGGGACATCCCAGCAGTGGGTTCCTACCTCAGCCAAACTGAAGGGCTGTTCTGATGCGTGTATTTGAAGTGGAGTGAATCTGATGCCGATGAGAGAAATGAGGGGCCTGTGGAAAAAAAGGAGTGTGCTGCATTTTGTGGTGCAAGATGTTCTGGGAACTGCTGCTAACAATGCCCGGAGGCTTCCTTTTTGATGGGGAGAGGCTTAGCAAGGACTTCCTCTATGAAAGGGGTTCATCATCTATTTCCTTTTCATTGACCTTTCATACTACTGCTTGAGAAATTAATGTTTCTTGCTGTAGAGAATACGCATGCACCCTGCATTTGTATCTGCACAAAGAATCTTCTAAGCATCTCTGTACGTGTTTCTTTTTGGCACTCAGATGGAGCTGTGTGGAAGACAGACTTGAATGTCACGCTGAGAGCAGCAGTAGAGAGGCAAATTTCATAGGGTTGCATGCTTTTTATTTTTTTCCTTTTGTTTCAGTGATAACCATGGAAGCACGGAAGCGTTACCCAGACAGAGTGAGCATTTGTCACCTGGGCTTTCTACAGATGCCATAGGCAGTGGAAGTCAGCATCGCAAGCATCCGTGAGAGCCCTGCAAAAGACTGGTGAGAGTTACCCTGGCGGCCTCCTTTGGAAATCTCAGGTCTCTGTAAGCTCTCAAGCTTTGTCGTAAGTCCTCCCGTGGTGCTGACTCAGCTCTCCCTGTCTTTGGTGTAGGAGAGCTGGTCTTGAACTCCTTCCTGTTTCCTGCCTATCATCTGCTCCCTGCTTTGCCCATGGCCCAGTGAGCCTTTTATTCCTCACCCCCAGATTTGCACGTGTGGATGAGAGCATCTGCTTATGTACGTTTCTTTTCCAGCTGTGGTGTCAGGCTGAGCGACAGCTCCCAGCCGAGCTTGTGGTGAGCGAGACACGGAGTAGGTGGAGATGGAGTTCTCAGTGTCACAAAAGCATGAGCTTGATGGCTGCCGTGAGCCAAAGCAAGAGAGTTTGTGTGTTTGATTTCTGTGTTGGGCTGAGCGGGTAGAGCAGGGCAAGGGGGCTGATTTGGACGTGCTGCTTTCCCAATACGGTGCTGTTTGCGTGGCAGTGCTTCTGGCGTTGCAAATTGTGTCAGATGTCAATGAATTCCTTGGAATCTGTTGAGTTGACTTGTGCAGGCTTCATTGTGGAGCTGAACCCTTCCTGGCCGCTTCTGTGCATAGCCATGGCCTTTGCTTCTTTCTTGCTTTTTTTTCTTGGTTGCGTTTGGCACTGTGCAAGCCGTGAATTGCCAGGGAAGAGCTGGAAGTGCTCTGGAGTTGTGGGGGACAAAGTGCCAAGAAGCAGCGTGCAACTTCAAAGCTTTTGAGTGAGGGATGCCTCGGCTGGCCCCCGCCAGCTCTCTCCTCTCTCCCGCCGTGTCCATTCCTGGCTCCCAGCTACGAGCTGGCCCTGCAGAGCATCTCCAGCCCTGTCAGCATCACCATCCAGCAGCGGCAGGAGGAGCTCCCCCTGACCAACTCCAGGCAGTAGTGCTCGGTCTGCAGGTTAGCTGCAATTTACCTGTATGTGGCTCTTGCAGAAGAAGACTCAAACAGCAGAGCGTTTTCCTCATCTGCAGCACGCAAATGCTACAAAAGCAGAAACAACCCAGGAAGCTGTGGGTTTGCGAGTCTGCATGGATATCCACTGTCTGTGTTGATGGTGCTCTGCCATCCTTTATTTCCTTCTCCTTGCTCTTCCATAAGCTGCTCAGGATTGGAAAGCTGCATGTCCCATAATTCCCCTGAACCCAACTTAGGTGACTGGTGTCCTGAACAGGTAAGGTCCATGTACATATACAAATCTTCCCCATTGCACAGCGTGCCAGTGCTGCCGGACTTTGTTATGGCTCTTTAGGGCACCTTCCAAGCTGTGTGTCATTTTCATCTCACCTTTCCCTTTCTTTCCCCGACGTTTTGCCTTGCTTTGCCCTTTTATTCCTGCTACCTTCCTCTGTGTTGCTCAGGTGTTGCCGTTCCTTTGTGAATATCAAATCCTGAAGCACTGCCACTCCACATGAGAGCCGTCCTCTCAGGTTGCATTGCTTCACTTGTGAAGGCCCAGGGCCTTTTTCTGGGGCCCTCGAGAATGGAAGGGAATGGCAGCGGGAGGCCTGAGTGGCTGGGATGTAGCCTAAATTTTAATCTTGACTGCGATGGTGACCTAAAGGCCTGCAAGTGAAGAATGGTCGTGGGATGGAACAAAGTATCCTGACAGTTTTGAGACAGCTTGTAGTTGTGGCTGTAGCCACAAGTGTTTTGTTTCGTAGAGGGAGCTCATGTGGGTTGTAGGTCTTGTTCTTGCGAAGACTTGTTCTGCAGCAGGTGTTCCACTTGGGCTCCGTAGCACGTGCTGGCCATGCGGGTACAGCATGCAATGGAACAAACCCTGCAGACCCTGGGGAGAGGCAAAGCAGGAGAGTGGCTGCCCCACGGTGGGGATGAAAGGCAGAGTGCCCTTTGAAGCAGGGGATGCCCTGCTGGCTCTGCCAATCGCATCCACTGCTGGCACGTTCCTTCTTCCTCCTTTCTGGCAGTTTGCTGTCGAGCAGATTGAGGTGGAAGTCAAAGACTCAAATCCAATGTTGCGAAGCCACTGCGGATGCCAAATCCCTGCACGGGAGACCTGGCTGTGTGCAGGAGTTACTGCAGGATGAGGAGCTGCTATTGGTCTTCAAGCAGGTAGGAGTTTGTTATCCACGCATAATACTGTATGTATTTGTTGTTGTTTTAGAATCAGTGCCAGTGTGCAGTCTGATCCGATGTGTTTGAAAAGTGTCGTGTAAGGATTGTCAGCTGAGAACAGCAGCAGAACATGGGGCTGTTGCAGGGGGAGGGCGTGGGGAAGGAAGCGGGGAAAGGAAAGGGAAAGCCTGGAAAAGGAATGGGGAAGGCACGGGGTGAAGGAAGGGGGCAAGACACGGGAATGATGGAGAAAGGACAGAATACCTGTAGGGCAGCCTAAAAAGCAGTAACAAGCTCTGGGAGGACCATGGAGTGCCAGATTCTGTACTGGGTGTTTATCTGTGTGTGTACTGTTGTCACTGTTTGTGCCTGGCTGCACTGCTCCAGCCCAGAGCCCGCTGCCTGCAGCTGCATCTTTGCTTCCTTCCCTCCTGCCCGGAGCCCCACGGGTGCTCCCACAACTCCCTTCCCACCCCCAAAATGCCAGAGAAGACACCTGGCAGTGGGATGGAGGAATCCCAGCAGCCCGTTTTCCTTCTGCCTGCAGCTCTCTCCTCCTCTGCCACACAGGGCTCCAGACTGTCCAATGGGAAAGACGTGGGGGAAAGGGAGTGCTGGCAGGAGCGACTGCTGCGGCCTGACTGGGGAGGGTCTGCATCCCACGTGCCCTCCTGTGCTCTCTCTCCAGCTGCAGGAGGGCCAGAGAAGGGCAGATGAAAAGCTGCAGCTGAGCCTGATGGACCTGCACAGCTCTCGGGCTGTCTTCCAGAGGTAGCTGTGATTTACATTAGGTAGCTGTGAAATACATGAAAGCACGAAGAAGACAGAGGCTGAGTGAACACCAATATGGCGCTCTGCTTTCTGCCAACGTGCTTTAATTTTGTTGTCGTTAAATGTACTGGGCAGTTACATTTTGGCATGTGAATATTTCAGAACAGTGCAACAGATGCTGCCAAAAAGAAATTTTTTAAAACTTTTTATTATTATTATTATTATTTTCTTTTTGTAAAGCACTTAGCACGGCTTTCCTGAGTTTGGAGGAGTCTCCCTCTGTTTTCTTCGTCTTCACCCCCACCGCCCCCCACTTCTCATTCCGTGTTCTTCCCCCGTCATCCCGACAGAGCACTGACCGCCAGCGATTGCGCCGCGGGCCGCATCGATCCCGTCCAAGTTCTTTCCGCGGTCTCTGCCGCCACCTCGTGGCCAATGCGCGGAACTGCCGCTGTCCGCTGCTCAGTCCTGCAGGCGGCACAACGCGTGCGCGTAGGAATGCGGAAGTGGCTTCGTAACCGCTCTGTGCAGCTCATCCGCCGCTCTCTATTGTGATTAGTCCTCCAGGTCGTAGCGAGCATGCGCCCGACGACTCCAAACCAGCAACTGTTGCTCCGAAGCGCTACGCGTGCGGGCGAGCTGCCGGTTCTCGGACCGCCGGCTCAGCGATCTCCTCCTTCTAAACCAGGCTGCCCCTCATCTATTTCCACGGCGGCACCGAACTGTACGCGGCCGCCATTCCGCCGATCGGCCACGCGGGGGCGCCAGAGACCGCGGAAACACGTACCATCGTGCAGCTGAAACACAAACGTCTGCCGTTCACTTGTGTGAACCTCTGTGTATGTATACTCTTTTGTACAGACTGCTGCTGGCCTGCTTGTGTTCAAAGAATTTCCACTGAAGTGGACTAAATATTTCTGTGGAATTGTATGTTGTTGGTTTGTTTTTTGGCCTTGATCACCTGAAAGAAGTGGATGAAATGATGTGGGGAGTTCAAGTACAATCAAATGTGAAAGACTATCAAGAGGGGGAGACCTATTTGGAAAGTAACAAGAAGGGGAGGGAGAACACGTCTGGTAGTAATAGCTTGGTGATATTAAGTTGGTATAAATTAAGTGGGACGCACTGATGTGTGCTGTATTCCTACTCACATCGACTTGGGTAGAATCTATGCAGTGTAACGTCGCTACACTTGCCATATTATGCTCTTTAGGAGCGTGCTGTGTAGAGGAATATGGGTAAAATGTCAGTGGTGGTACCTTCAGAACTACCACTACGTCAGTGACATTTGGTGTTTTCCAAAGCATGAATCTTGTCCACACACAGTGCTTCTGTAAATGTTGGTATGGGTAAGTCTTGCAGTTCTTCTTTGCTCCAACGCAGGTGCTATTATTAGCAAGCATTTTGTGCTTTGTTTTAAGGACATAAACACTTTGTTTGTGTTTGTTTAATACATAACTAAGCTAGAATCTGCTGTACGTGCACTTATTCAGCAGCGAGTCGTGTCGGTACTGAAGCGAAGGCAAGATGAGCTGGAAACGGAATCTACTTCTATGCAGCATCTGACAAGTTAGTATGAAGTTACCAGTTACTTTCTGACTGAAATCTCATTCTTTAAGTAGAAACACGCAGTTAATTCTTGGATTATATTTTATTTTCATGTGTAATGTTTTGTCCCTCCCTGCTGTCAGTGGGCATACTGTACTAGATGTCCTAGTTGAAATCCTTACCGAAGTAGGACGCGTAGTATCACTTCTCCGTGGTAGAATAGTGAATATAGCATGACCGAATGCTCCGTCAGTTTTGAATTACTGATCTCAGTGGCTGTCTATCAGTACTTGAAAAGAGAAACTGAGTCAGTTTTCCAGTAGATATTAGGTTGTTTGGGACGCAGGCACTGTAGAACAGGAGGACAAAGAAGGATTGACTGATAACTGGCAGCAGCTTGAGAAGAGTGAGCTCGGGGATGTAGCCCTTTCTGGTTCTAACTGGTGTGCAGGTGGGGTGGGTGCAAAGCATGCAGACTCTGAGTGTGTGTGCACTCTGGGAAGCACAGCTGGAAGCGTCACCAGGAAGGGCAGAGAGGAAGGTGGATCTGGGGTCCCTCCCTGTGCTCACTCAGGTGCTCACCTCCCGGTTCAGGCTGTGACCTGGCAATCCCCCTGCACGAGGGAGCAGCCACAGCTGTCCTACAGTTCACTGATAATACTTGACTGTGCTTTCACTCTGGACACTGTGAATTTTTCATCAGGAGGTTTTATTTACTTTGGTTAGTCTCCAAATGAAGAGCAGAAGCAGAATCAGTGTTCTGCATTCACCTCTTTGTCTTGTTCCTGTCTTCTGGTAGCTGGGAATGGCAAACCAAGTAATGCTGGATTGGAGAGTGATGAAAAGATGAAGCTTCTGAAAATGTGTGAGCATCGAAGGTACGTATAATTACATCTAACTGTAGTAAGTGTGCATCTGCTTCCTGTTACTTACACAGGGATGAAGGTAAATCTGTGCGGTTACTAAGCGAGGTGATACACACACGTGCAAAAATGCCTTTCCTTTCCAAAGCTCAAGGTACATGGAAACCATCTATTTGTTAATGGAGGGTTTTCTTCCTGCTGATTGGAATCTGAATGTTAATAGGTACTATTAATTTAACGTAAGTTGAAGTGAGGCTGTTCACGAAACTGAAAGTAGATTTTTCCCTGCTGTTGGAATAAATGATATTGTGATTATATATAGGAATACACTGTTGTGATTATTGCACAGATGACAAAAATAGGCAGGTGGTATTGTTGCTGGTGGGGTGGCAGTGGGTGCATCAGAACATCTAACCTACCCTCTGTTATCAGCGTAGGCCAGGTGCTACATTTTGAACGTCGGGGTCTGCTGCTGACCTTAAGTTACTGGGAGCTCTGAAACCGTTCCAGTTGCATTGGTGCCTTGACTCATCACTGTTTAGACACAGGTAAGGACTTAAGAGTTTTATTGGTTGAAAAACGACGTAATAAATCTTTGCTTGAAGCAAACTGTTAACCTTTAACGTTAAGTAATGCCAATAATTACATACAAGAGGTATGCTATGCAAATGAATATGTATAAATATAATTTTCCTTGTTGATTTTTGCATGCTCGTTATGATATGTGGTGCCAGGACTAACGTTTTTTAGCCCCAGTGAGACTTGGATGCAGTCACAGTTTCTATGCAAGTTGTTGCATAAGCTACATAGAACTGAGATGATGGACTGTTGAGAGCGCAGTAGTTTCTTACAGACTACCTCTGGCAGGGATAGTATGGAGTACCATGTTAGATGTTTGGTGTTTCAGGTGGGGGGAGTTCCTAGTATGAATGTGGTGAAGTGAAGGTCGTTAGAGATGCTTTTAATGTCCTTTGGCAGCTCACAAAGTACCTTACTGTTACAGTCCTGTGTCTCTAGGGTTGCATACTTACTTCTGCTTCCTCACTGTGTTTCCTTAGGCTATTGCTCTCACCGGGTGTTCTTAGTATATCACTGAGCTTTCTTTTACGTATGTACATGGTGAATAACTCACCTGAGTTCATTACAGAATGCAGGACTTGCAGGCGGCAGCTGAGAGAGCGTTCACAAACAGCTGGTCACCACGAAGGCATGCCGAGTGATGAAGAACTGGCTCTGACAGAGGTGACTGAATTCCAGAAGAGCAAAGGTTGGTCAGGATATGAGAGCAAAATTCCTCCCGTGTTGAGAAGGATTTTCAAGGGAGAGTGAAGAAATACTCCTTTTGAATGGTATATCGTTTATTTTCTACAGCATAGAATTAATGCATTTAAACAATTCTGACCAATGCCTTAGGAAGAATAGATAAGACTGTAGGCTACTTTAGTTTAATCAGTTTTTTGTCCAAAGTTGGAATGTATTTCAAATTGAGATTTGAACTGCCTTAGTGAGCAGGTCACGAGGAGCTGGGAGAGGCACGATGCGTATTTGCTGAATAACAGAAGAAGGATTTTCCTGTCTGAGCTTTTAAGAGACATACAAAATATGAAATGTAATGGGTATTTCAATCTGTGCAGTTGTTCAAAACCGCAGAAGTCTTTTTGTGGTCTTCTGTATCTTTTTTTTTTCCTGAAAAAGGCTTTACCAGAGTGCAGGATCGGGGCATGCTGCTTGCAGGGAAGACTTCTGTACAGGAGCTTTGCCGTGGGTTATAGAGGCATTCCAGAGCTTGAGATAAGTGTTGATAACTAGAAGGACGACATCTTTTCCTCTTGTCAGGTTGCTTGCGTATGAATCACTTGCATCTTTATTAATGTGGAGCTGTTTGCTGACATTTTGACAACCCTACCCTCTGAAATCTAGCTTTACATTCAGTTTTAGCTTGCTGCTTTGGTCCATTCAGTGATTAGAATCCATGTAAAACTGTTAAATGAGAATCTTTTGGTATCATTAGATATATTTCTGCATGGAGCTTTTTCTCTCAATCCTGACAGCTGAACAACTAACGGGAATGATCTTTCAGCAGAATTCTACAGACCTGAAAGAGATGCCCTGGTTCAGAGCTGTAGAAGGATTCAGCGATGCCAAAAAGCCGTCTGAATCAAAAAGAGATGATGATCCTGATGAAGAAGTTTTGCCTAGAGTGATTGAAAAAACTATCCTGCCAAAAATTACAGGTATATTAAGGTTGTCTTGAGGACGTTCACTGCAGCTAGGTAATGAAACCTTAAATAAGTGGTAATGTAAAATTATGTTGATAGTTACAATTACTTGTTAAGGTTACTGCAAATGAAAGGTTTAGCTTTTTGAATGTTTACTTCCTTGAAACTAGAGCAGATAGCCACTTGGATATCATGAATGAAATAATTCCTATTTTTCAGCATTTGCCAAGAATGTGTGGGATCCTTTATCGACTTCACAGACTGAGAACCTTACACAGCTTTGCGATAACGTGTTTGAAAAACAAGTCCTGTCCAGAAGGGAATGCAGTCAGGCAAAACAGGTAAAGGCTGTTGTGGTAATGGGGAAGGAAGTTCTTGATGCAGTGTATGCATTCACTGTAAATATTCACTGTAACATACACTTAGCCCAGTTCTGGTTTTATTCTCATGTAAATCTGGGAGTTTATCCAGCATAAAGTAGGTGAAACTAAGTTGATGTTTAGGCCCTTAGTATGAAAAGAAATAATAACAAACGTTTATGCAGTCGCCACACTTGACTTCAGGAAGAAGCTTTAGATAAGGTTCTGTTTGTATAGTAGCTGTGGTGTTTTGTTGTGTTTTTTTTAATAGAACTTCATAGCTGGTAAATACATTAATCTCGTTATCCAAGAGGATTTTATCAAAAAAAGAAAAAGAAAAAGATGGTTAAAGCTGAGACTTGCTCACAGGTCTTTAATGCCGTTGTAAGTGGAAGGTGAGATCCTTTTCTTGTGAGGATGTGTTAATATTTTTCCTTTTTTCTTTTTTTTTGACAGGATTTGATTAACACGGTTGTTCCTGAGGATGAAGCAGTCTGTAGAGGAGGATGTCTTTATCCCTCTGTATCCGAAAAGGTAAGCTGTCCTCTGGGAATTTATTTATTTACTTTTTAAAATTGTTATTTTTAGTCATAGAATCATAGAACTGCTCAGGCTGGGAAAGACCTTAAAGACCACCAAGTCTACCTGCAACCTAACCTCTTTTTTTAGCCTTTGTTCTATTTTTCTGTACCTTTTCCCCAGAAGCGTGGGTGAAATATATTGTAGACATCCATGAGCAAACTGGAACAAATGTGCCTTCTACTGTTTCATTGTAGGAATAGTTACCAAACATTGATGTTTATGAACTCATTCCGACAAGAGTAACTACGCAGTCAACTTAGTGCCTTTTTTGCTTCCTGTAACTAAAAGCTTTCATAAATGGAAAGTTCTTTATGGGCACAGCCCAGAGTCTGGTTTTGTGATCTTAACTTGGAGTATCTGAGGGCTTGTGTTATTTGTGGTGGTCTGCTTCCCCCTTCTACTCCTGACTCCTCCTTTCTTTCCTGAAATAGTTGATATTGCTGATGCTTACTGCTGGACGCTCTTAGAGAGAGGATAACTGGTAAGAGTCTGGTAGGATGTGGGGTTAAGACACAGCTGGGAGAAGAGTGTTGCTAAGCCTGATGCAGCATGTTTGTCTGGTTACAAGCAGTGCTGTTCTGCTGAGAATCCATTAAACACATACTCGAGTGTTTCCAACTGCTAATTCCATTGGGTATTGCAAGGAGTTTCAGTTAACAGCTGTTTCCTTAGGACCTTTATTCTGGTTGTCACTGCTGAAAGAATCCCATAGTTGTAATTCATCGGTGTTTAAGAGATGAATTGTCTGTTTGTCTTACTTTCAGGTCAAACAAAATCCTTATTTCCTCTTCCTCTTTTTCTGACCAGCACTGTGGAAGACAAATCATCGCCATGTTCAAAATTCCAAGGCAGACAGGTTTTGGTCAGCTGTTGAGGTAAAGAAAAGACACCGATCTTGTCTGTGAAAGTCATTTTAGTTAAAAGGAGACTGTCGTCTTTGAGGAAATGTATCTTCAGTCAAATCTGATTCCTGAGAGCTTAATGCATTTTAATAGGAAGGTTAGCTGTTTTCGTCAGTGAGCTATTTATGCTCACCCACCTCTGATACGTAGTCAAGAGACTTTAATTTCATCATCTGTTCCTGCTAACCTTCCATGAGATCAGTCATTGGCACTCTGTGGATAGGTCTGTTTCCTCAGTATGTGCATACAGTGCCCATGTTGCTCTTGTAGAATAGAATCCCTGCATGTGCGTATAAGCGTATTAGTATAGCTTTATTCAGTCTAAAGTGCTGAGTTATGTCTGATTAAGTGCTGCATATCTGAATGCCTGTGATTCAATTTCCTTCTTAGATCCGTTTCCTCTATGAGTGTGTTTGGATTTGTACTAAAGATGAGGTTTAGATGCAGGAAAACACATTAACGTCCCAGTTCCCCTGCTGTGTGTGCTAACAAGGCCATGGTGACAGCTCTGCATAGGCTTCCTGCTGTCATGTTGCACATTCCTGTAGAGAAATCAGGGAATTTGGGAATGTTGAGGACTTGCCATATTCACTCCTGGGGCAAGCTGTTGTGTAAGGGTTTGTCATGGACAGATGCAGAGAAGACAAGAGGGAGCTTAGTGCTGATACCTGGCAGACATGAAACAGACATAAGATTCTGGTATCACCTTCTGAGATTGGACATTTAAGTCAGGCTAATGCACAGTCAAATACATGTTTCTAAAAGCGAGACCGGGGGTCTTTCACTGCTGATTGAAGTTTTCTCTATTCAGTTTGTTTTCCATCCTCACTGTCAGGGTTCTCTTTAGAAGTGGTGATGTGCAGAACTGGTTGAAAATGTGCTTATGTGTTGGGTATCTTCTGACAGTTTGCCACTCTTTTTTTTTCTGGAGTGAAGTCGTGAATTCGTTTACCCCAGAGTAAGTAGTACTGCGGGTCATGCATTAAACTCTTTGGATCTGTTCAGCAGCTTATTAGTGTGACTTATCTGTGTTTGAGACTGCCGTTGTGCAGCCCCTATTGGTGCATGTCTTTCAAAGCAGGTGATCATCTGCAGGCTGCCTATCGGGAATGTCCTCTAAACCATGCCCAGAAATTGTATGGGAGAGTACTCACAAAGGGCTGGGCGAGAAGAGGACAGGAACTATTTTAATGAGGAAGTACAGTTGATGAGGTTTTGATGTTTGTGCCATCATACAGTCTAACTTTCCTAGCAGCTCATGGAGTCAAAAGGAAGTGTCCTGCCAAACACTCCAGAGAAGTATGCAGTAGTCGTGGGCTTTGCGACTGCTTTCTGACTGGTGACTGCTAAGATCACGTACTGTGTCTGTGTGGGTGAACTACCTTGAGGTTAACAGTTACCTTGACATTAACCATTCTGTGTTGAGGGGGAGACCAGCGATGTTCTTACGCTGGGCTTAAATCTTTTTAAATAGTCATTTCTACAGTGATAACAGGTAACTGAAGACAACTCTTGCTAACGAATAATACTGAGGTCAAGTACAAAAGAATCTTTTTGCTGCTATGGATCAAGGCTATCAACCTTACCTGTGTTGTGAGGCTGGTGGCATGTAATCTTATGTAGCATATGCAGTAGTGGTTGTTCTTTCATTCTGTCACAGATTCTCTCCAATGTTCACTTAGAATTGGATCTCAATTGCTGTTGATCCCTGTTTCTTGCTAAGCTTGGTGTCTTTGTACACGTGCACACCTCTGGTGTCTTTGTACATGTGTACACCTTCAGATTTGTCCACTGGCTTTTCTCTGAAAAAATAAAGCATAGCTGTTTTCTGTTCTTGGGTGTTAGCAAATTGTTAACCAATTGGAAGGGTAACATGCTCTTTCTTTCCCTGGGAGGTGATGTGTGTATGTATGAGGGTACAGCTCATAGGCGCAATGTAAAATTAATCTACTTCAAAATACTATTTATGATCTGTAGTTTTTTAGTGACTAATTGGCAGTAAGCTTGGAGAGAATAAATCCTGTTTTTTGAGTACTGAGATTGGATGGACAGTGGTATCTTTTGAGTTTAAAAAGGAGGTTCTAACGCACCCTCAGCCATCAGATATGCATGTTCTGTTTCTCCATTACTGCAGCTGCTCTCCAGTGTTCTCCTTTGGGATGGGACTGTACAGGAAGACACAGTCCGTGGTGTGGGACTGAGCAAGCTGCTGAATCGTTACCTTCTTCTGAACCTCTTCAACACACCACCAGGGCCAGAAAACATAGAGAAGTGTAAAGAGGTGAAAGGTCTTATTTCCATGGGGACAGATGTAGTCTGAAGTGTAATTATTTAACATTTGAAGTTGTTTTTTTGTTTGTTTCTTTGTTTTTTAATGACCTTGGTGTATAAAAGAATTTCAAAGCAAGCATTGGTTCCTAGGCTTTTAGGAATAACTGCTTAAAATGATGGTTTTGTTTTTTGAAGAGTAAACACTGCCAATAATAACTGAACTAGCCAAAAGGACAAGTCTGTCAGAAGTGGTGTGACTTAGTGTTACTTGAAAGCCTTTTTTTTTTCTTTGTATTTTTTCTTTCAAAATACTCTCTGGGTGAACAGGTGGTTGCGTGCTTCCCAGAAAGGTGGTTCCAAAATCTTGGAAGTGGGTCAACTCTCCCCGAGTCAGTGAACTTCTGCCAGCATTTGGTTCAGTGAGCACGTATGCTTCACAGGAATAACCACAGGTAACAAACAACGTGTTCTTTGGGATGCAGCACTTCCTCATAATTCTTTATGTTAGTATTTCTTTTAGGGAAGTGATTCAATGGGCATGGTGGTGATGGGTTGACAGTTGGACTAGATGATCTTTGTGTTTTTTTCCAACCTTAATGATTCTATGATTCTTAAATTCCTCAAGCCTCATGCATTTAACACTTTCAGTGATGTACTTCCAACATCTACGTACAACTAAAGATGCAATCCATAATGTAAAATGGATTGCTTTTGCAGTACTAGTTCAGGCTAGTTTGAGGCTCTAGACGTTGGGTGCAGTTAGTGGTCAGTGTAGCTCAAGGCACGTTTTAGCTTTATTGATTTTGAAGTCAGGTGTGAATGTGTTGCTATATCAACTTGTTTTTGTAATAGTGATGAAGCTGAAGAAGTTGTTCTCCTGTTGGTGAAAGTCAAGGCTCTGCGTATTGCTGAAGAGCTCACTGAAGAGTGCAAACGGGAACATCTTAAATCTGTGATCAGGAAATAAGGATTTCTTTGAAGCAGCAGTTCTTTTACTGAAACAAGCCTGATGCTCACTCTAAAAAAGTGGTAACGTTTAATGAGTGGACTGCCTGCAGTTGTTTTACTGTGAAATATATATATATATATTTTTTTTTTCCAGATGTCTTCTGATGCCATCTACTCCTAGACAGAATCACAATGGTCAGTGTGAAGTGCAGGTGTTCTGAAATATATGACAAAGCCTCAGTGCTTTGTTCTTTTGGGAAGGATGACTGCAGTGAGTGCCTGTAACGTTACCACTGCTGGTGAGCAGACAACTTCACAAGCTGTTTTCAGTACCACACCAAATCACTCTGACTCGGGAGTCACTGAACTCTAACTTATTGTCCACTTAATGAGATAACTCTACTGAAACTCACATTGAGTTCTTCATAGCTTTTTGATCCCGACACAGAAGCAGGAATTCTGCGTGCCATGAGAAGTTTGATCTAGTGAAGATCTACTGATGGTAAATGGCAGTTCAGGAAGGTAAGAAGTTGCACAGGAGAACGTCTTAACTACGCTTACTCTTCTCCAGAGTATGATTTGTAGTGGAGCTTTGTACTTGAGATACAGACTGGACTTTGTGCACAGACTTGGAGCTGTCACCCGCCCTCATTTATCAGACAAGCAGAACAACAACTCCAGTTACCTTCTAGTAATTGGCTCTCTAAGGACATTTACCTTTTGCTTCCCTGTAAGACCCATTAAACCGCATTTCACCGTACCCATGTTGGATTTCTAATGTTGTGTAACTTCGTATATGTGCAGTAAATATTACTACTGCAGAATAAAAAGGATGTTTTATTGTAGAAACAGCAGTGCGTCACAAATTCTGCTAAGTTTGCTATTGCCTGCTTCTCTAAAATGTTATTTATGGGTCTTCCATTTAACTCTTGGGGGCTTTTATTCCCTACTGGTTTTTCTGTTGTTTTTTATTACAGAATATGTATTTTTGTAAACTATTTTAATTGTAAATAGCATTCATCAGTGTTATAGACAACAATGACTTTTAAAATAAAAGCAAAGCAATTCTTTTGAAAAGTAAAGATGTTTTTATGTTAATGAGACTTTTAACGCTTTCAAATCTTGAACACGACAGGAATGTTATGTGAAGTATGGAAAAAAACTGTGGCACTGCTGGCGCTTCATTATCTGCAGGATTTAGGAGTTCTGTTGTAAGTAATTGTGCACTTCTACTTTCCTGAGTGCAAAGAAAATACAACTGATAAGGTAATCAGGCTGAAGCATGTGATCTCCGTGCTTGCTTTTGTCTCCTCTGCTTCCTTATTCATGTGGAAAGTTGCTCCCAAAGAAATTAGTCTTGTGCTGCTATGAAATTGGAATAGGTTCTATCACGCTTTACCTCTGTAGAGGCTTCTTCCAGTGGCTGCAGACGTCACTTGTCATGACTGGTAAGCAGGGGAAGGCGATTTTTACTGGAGCTCAGAAGCCCCATCCCAGTTGAGTATCTTTGAGAACCTACTGTGCCACTTTGTGGTGAATCTTGCACCCATTCACACAATCTGACTGGAGTAACAGCTAATCTGGCTTCATTCTTGCAAGCTGGTTTCAAAACGTTGGTATTACTGCTTTGTTGTCAGGTTACTATTGGTGCTTTATCAGATGTCATTTCAAAAGTGCCTTTACAGGACAGCTAAGCAGCACATACTCTCAGATTGGCCAGCTGGGCTTCTGTACATCTGCTTCCCTGCCATAGCCCCCTTCTGAACCTACTGAGTGAAGCATTTTCACAATTGGCCCCTGTCTACTTGGCAAAGGCAGAAGAAACAGTTATTTGGAAGTGACAACACACTAACTGCAAACCCCTTCTATTAGCTGTGATTTAGAAGGGAAGGCAGAAGCAGGGCTGAACACACTGTAACACTGTTTTCAGGAATGGGACAGTTTAACATTCAGACAAGAACTGCTGAAATTTCACTGTCTTTTATTTGCGTACAAAACTTGAAAACTGACAATTTTTACATTGAACTCAAAGCTGTTACTTGTTCAGCTCTTCACTCGCTTCCCTCCATATTTATTCCTCTATTTTGAAGTATCGTACTCTCGCAGCATATTGAATTCCAGCCAGGGCTGCTTCCACTTCTGTGCTTCCTTCATTTTTTCTCGGGTACCTCAAATTTTATTCCTTTTATGTTGTATTTCGGCCTCTCCCACCGTTTTGACCATGGTTGAGGTTTCATTCTGACCTGCAGCTAGAAGGAAAGATTAAAAAAAAGAGAAAAGAAAGGTATTAAAAGGTCAGAAGGTCAGAATTCTGACTGTGAAGCAAAGCAATGAGACAAGTGCTGCTTTAAGAGAAGAAAGCAGCCCGATCTGTCAGCAAACGAAGGGACTGCTGGACACCAGTGGGAGAAAAGGGATTTGGGGGCTGTGTGGCTGTTATTTTTGTTCATATACCTAAATAACACTGATTTATTACACCGTCCTTAAGTTGATATGCTGTTAACTCTCTTCTACGCTTCTAACTCTGTTACTTACTAAGGAAAGAAGAATAGGACAGCAGCCGTTCCTCCTTTTCCCTGTAAGCTAAATTGGATAGCATTCTTTTACCAGTCTGCCAGACCTTCTGAGATGCACATCTTGCTAACTGCTCCTTCCACCCCCCACATCAGTAGCATTAAGTTTCCATAGCGCTGGCTGTTCTGTCTGCACAGTGTAATACAGAGGCATCTGCAGGCTGTTACTCCTTGTACGTCTCCTAAGTTACCTACTGAGGAAGGCAGGTACTTTGGTTATAAATGTTCTTTCACTACAGGAGTAGCATTAAGGTACCAGATTTTATATGCTTGTATCACCTTGATAACTAACACAACCAAAAGCTGTTTAACAGCCTTCCAGGCCATTGTAGAATGGCCACTTGGAAGAGACTCACAAGGATCATAGGAGTTCAACCCCTGCCTCCCCATAAAACCAACCCCTGCCTCCACATAAAACCAGCCACACTATGTCTGAGAGTGGTGTCCAAAGGCTCCTTGAACTCTGGCATGTTTGGGCCTGGGCAACCTGTTTCGTGCACGGTCAACCTCTGGGGCAGAAGCTTTTCCACCCTGACCCTCCCCTGATGCAGTCCTCCATCTGGCTCTGAAATGGAGCCCTGCAGAAACCCCAGGTGACTGCTCACCATCCTGATATAATCCCGGTATCAGTCAGAAAGTTAACTAAATTATCGCCTACGTTCCCACTAAAAAATTAAACTCCTGCCTTGTTTACAGGAATTTCTTCATGGTCTAAATGAGACACAGATGAAAAAAACACTTTTTTCATCACTTGATAGTAAAAGATAATAATTTTTTTCCTACTGTTTCTTACAAACAGCTGGAGAGAGCCTACAGGAGACACCACATTCAAGTGGTTATCTTGTGTTGGCAAAGCTTAAGGGGACTCTTAAAACTCTTTTCTGCTCCAATGAATTATACCGTGCCATAGAAATCTCCTTATGCTCTGGAGTTCAACAGTCTGGCAGCTAAGTTGAAGGCACGCTTCCTGACACAGTACTGGCCAGAGGGCCACTACCAACAGATTATTTGCATGGGGTCACTGTGTTTCAGACAGCATGGAGACTTGGCCTCAGAGCCAGAGAATGGCTTGAACACCTCCAGGGACAACAATTCCACCACCTGCCTGGGCATTGTGAGAGGACATTTTTCCTAGTATCCAACCTGAACCTCCCCTGGCACAACTGAAGGCCATCACCTCTTGTCCTCCTGCTGCTCCTTGGGAGGAGAAGCTGACTCCCACGCAGCCACAACCTCCTTTCAGGTAGTGGTGCAGAGAAATGAGGTTTCCTTTGAATCTCCTCCAGACTGAACAATCCCTGCTCCTTCAGACACTCCCATAATATTGTGCCCCAGATCCTTCACCACTCTGGACGCATCCTTCTCTGTATGCGATCCAGAGCCCCAGTGCCTTTCTTGTAGTGAGGGGCCCAAAACTGAGCACAGTACTGGACATGCAGTTTCACCAGTGCTGAGAACAGCAGGCAGATCGCTTCACCAGTCCTTCTGACTGCACTATTTCTGACACAGGCCAGGATGCTGCTGGCATTCTTGGCCACCTGGGCACACTGCTGGGTACGTGCAGCCAACTGTTGACCAATACCCCCAGTGTGCACAGTATCACATCGTCACTCTCCTCTCAGGGGCAGCACCACCACTTTAAACACTGTGCCACTTAAAGCAGTGCAGGTGGGTTTCGGAGACATGAGAAATGCTTAGCACAAGAGGAATTCCATTTCACAAACAGAAATACCTGCACTCAGCTCCCAGCTGACCTCGAGATGTGAGGCAAAGGCAGAGGCAGGGCCCGTGTCTCTGTCACCTTCCGACACGCACTTTTCGAGTACCAATGCCTCAGAGCCCTGAGGAATCTGAGGGCGGCCCCCACCGCGGCCTACCCCTTCTACCTCCTCTCCTCTCTCTGCTTCTGCTTGTCAATAATGACGGGCTTCGGGGGAGGCTGGAATTTTGTGGGCTCTCCATCGCCGTTCATTCGACACATCGAGGAAGAAAACCACCCGGTGAAGATAAAACGCTCAGAAAAACACCGTTCTCAAAAGGCACCGTTCCCCACAGCCTCGCAGCTCAAACCCCCCGCAGGCGGCCGCCATAGTGACTACGAGTACTTCCGGTCCGCCGGCGCCAGAGCGCAGGGTGGCTACGGCAAGCTCGGAGGGCCAAAACTGCCCTCAGCGCGAAGCGGAGCTGTGTGTCGCTCTACTCCTAACCCCTTCTGAGCTCTGTTCATGATCTAGGTAACCCGCGGGGATTAACGCATAAATTATTATATTGATTGGCATTATTGAGCTGCTTCAAAACATATTTCAGCCAGATATCCTCAGTTGTTCGGAACAGCCTGGAATCAGCCGGTGGCTGCAAGAGACACAAAGTTCAAACGCAGAGTACAGAGCTATAAATAACACCTCATCATTTCAGCTTTGCAGCTTCCCTTCAAAATATGCCCGACTTCACCAACTAATTACACCAATGACGCTGCCAGGGAGGTTCCCACAGCCGCTCTTCCTGGGGCAGCTCGGCTTGCGCCCGCCAAACCCTCACACCAACAGCAAGGACCGCCCGCTCTGCCATCATCTCTCCGGGCTCAGCTGCTGTTCAGTGGCGCCGCGCAGATGAGAACCGCAGCACTCCGCAGCCGGCTGCTCGAACGCGAGTTAAATCCAGGGCGCGGATGCAACAGAAGGGGGCGCTCCAGCCCGTAAAATACAAAACATCCTTCACCACCACCGCGTGCTCTTCTTGAAGACTTGAAGACTTGAAGACAATATTGTTGTTATCGTTGTTACCGGGGTCTCAGCGCGTAAGTGCTAGGCAGAAAGTTCTGTCTCGTGGTGGCGAGGAGTAATTCCAGTACCATAATGGTGATCCAAGAGATCTCAGAATAGCTGAGCTCATAGAAGAGCTGGAGCTCTTTTTTGTTCCCACCAAAATGCACTTCAGTTGCCTGTTTGGGAATCTGAGTCTCACTGGGCAGAAAGCCCAGATGGGTAGAAGGCAGTGCTTCGTCTCGTCCCGTCGCCCATGAGATGTGGGCAAGCTCTTCCATTTAAGGGCATTCTTCATGTTATTGATATGAGCGGTTCCCCTTGGGCCTACATAGAAACAAACTCCCTTACTGAAGGTTTCACTGAATGTTGGTTTACTTCTTAGAGCTGAAAAAAAAGATAGATTGTTAGGCACTACTCTGATTTTTAGGCACCACTCTGATTTTTAGGCACCAAATCTGCCCTGCGTTTTGCTCCACCTTTTCCTGGTGACTTTCAGCCATTTGTTTTTATTCTCTGGGATTCATCTCCGCTTTCTGTGGGCACCAAAGTCTGAAGTGCTGTGATCTCAAACCATTCACTGCTTTGGCCAGGTAGGGAAGGAGTGCAAATTTCTGGTGCAGAGATGCTGACAGCCTGTACTGGTGTTGAATCAGAGTGAATTCAGAGACAGTTGTTCTGAATCTGGAACACCCTTGGTTTGTTTGACACTGAGTGTAAATTAGAGACGTGTAAAAGTTGTTACAAGCATTGGGGTGATCCGAGCTCTGAAAACGTGGCAAACTGCTTCCATCCATGGATACGTGTGTCATGTTCCATGGTGTATGGGAACTGTTGAATCACAGCCTGAACCTCTGGTTGACCACCTGAGGCGAGCACTGAGTCAGCCGCAGGGGCACAGCTGAACGCAATTTCACCTGAGTGACCGGAAGGAGTGGAGACCCTCCTAGACCCCATTGAAGGGCTGACTCCCACGGAGGAAGGATCTCTATCTGGAGATTGCTCCTCTTGGAGCCCTTCCGCGAGCCCAGTGAAGGCACGGGTAAGCTCTTTATTTCATTACTCCTCTGTAAACGCGATAATCTCTCTGGTCCTATACCTGTATACCTTACAATCTTTATACCTGTTTGCCATACACATGGACACGTTTGTCAGTCTTGTCAGGAAGACAGGAAGATGTGTGGGAGTGCTGAAGGACTTTGTTGCTGTCCTTCATGCAACTGCACTCAAATGCCCTCAAGGTGGAGTTCGCAGTGTCTGTGAGGTTTGGGATAAACGTTTGGGCATCATCTTAAAGTGTAGTTCTAAGGCTGAATGTTGAGATGAATCCTACTTCGCATTACATGTGTTGCTGCCAGAGGATGAGTAGAGAACTTCCAGACAAGCAAGTATGAGGACGAATTCTTGTTTCTGTGGAAGTAAATGGCAGTGTGAGTTGGTAGGAAAACAGGAAACAAACCAGGGGAAAACCGTGGAGGTCAAGATTAAAAGGGGTTTATCATAATGTAGGAAAAATACTGGGGACTACTGCAACTTGAAGCAATTCA
Source organism: Gallus gallus (assembly GCF_016699485.2). Taxonomy (NCBI): domain Eukaryota; kingdom Metazoa; phylum Chordata; class Aves; order Galliformes; family Phasianidae; genus Gallus; species Gallus gallus. The sequence goes on along the minus strand of NC_052572.1, from coordinate 82,543,185 downwards.
CAACTATGCAGCAGCAGAATAAATCCTCCTTTGGTTACCGTAGGTGAGAGAACAGGAAAAACATACACCACTTACCTTGAACCGCATGGCCATGAAGGGCTTGTTAGCATGGGTGCATTGGAGTGCAATGGGGATACAAGCTGTTTGAGTGTACGTGGCTGCTTGAAAAAGTAAAGACCATCTCAATCAGGGATAGATATTTTCAGGGGTAAAAAATCATCCTTTTATCTAGCACGTACTCCAAGAGAGCTAATGAATATAGAATCATAGAATCGCTAAGGTTGAAAAGACCCACAGGATCATATAGTCCAACCATTAGCCCTTCACCAATGGTTCTCGCTAAACCATGTCCCTCAACACAACATCCAAATGCTCTTTGAACAACTCCAGGCTCAGTGACTCCACCACCTCTCTGGGCAGCCCATTCCAGTGCCTGACCACCCTTTCAGAGAAGTAGTATTTCCTAACGTCCAGCCTGAACCTTCCCTGGTGCAGCTTGAAGCCATTCCCTCTAGTCCTATCACTAGTCGCATGAATATCTTGAAGGAAAGCTAGCGATGGCAGAGAAGAAGTCACTGTACCATCACTGAAGTGGTTGAGAAACCTTCCCAGGGAAGCTCCTAGAGAAGACTAGTGAGTTAGGACAGGTGGGAGAATAGTTTCATGTTAGAGGTTTAAGAAAACAGCATTAAGTACTGAAGGTCTCGGAGTACTTTATAGTCTCAGCTGGGTGATGTTATGCCCATGTAGCAAGAGATCTCAGATCAACATCCAAACAGGCAAGAAGGAAGAAGTGCGAGAAAAGCAGGAGACCAGAGGGACTCTGGTTCTTGAAATCCTTCTGTTACTTGTGGCAGAGTACAAATATGACGTGTGAAGATGACTTCAAATTTCTGTAGTTCTACTATGGTGATAAATTCAATAGCTCCCCATACACAGGGTACCAACTAAGTCCAATTGGATGTGCTGGTCGGAAATAAAGCACCAGGCCGTACCATATCCTCTAATGGAACATATCCTTACTGAAAAGAGAATATCAGATGAGAGAGGTTTCAACATCAAGTATTTGGTGCAGTCGTGAGGAGAAAGGCTTCAGGTTTGTTGTGACTCCTTCCGTAGTCTCCAAATATGTGTTTTGTACATTTTCACAAGTTGGGAAACTTTACACCATTCTGAATTAGCAACACACCCACTCCAAACCTGTCCCGTTAGGAAGCAAAGCCCCAAAGGATTTATATCTGTTTTGTAAACTGGGTGATTAAATGATGCCAAGTGTGGAAAAAAACTAAAAGGCTGGTCATTTTGGAAATTCTGCACAGCTGTTGTTAAACGCTTAATATGGAGACAGGAAAGAATTTAACTTCTGAGATGCTCGATGCTGTGTTGCAAAACTGTGTTATATGATGTATGATATATATACGCGCCCTGTGCCTTCGCAGTGAGGAAAGCAAACTGAGCTTAATTCTATGAGTAACCCCATCCGTTTCCATAAGACACTCTTAGGGGAAACATCAAAACCAACAACAAAAAAGGCATGAAGATCCATGTTATGCTGGGAGGATTCTCCAATTTGTATTTGATACTCTCTACACCCAGTTTAGACAGATTTTTGTAGGTATAAATACATATATTGTTATGAATGTACAGGGAGGCAGTGTTCCCAAGTGGATAGAGCTCTAACTGGTCTCAGGGAAATATTGAATCTTTCCTCATTTCTGGCACAGCTTTCCACTGCGTTCAGTTCTGGGCCCCTCACTAAAAGGGGGACCCTGAAAGCCTGAAGTGTGTCCAGGGAAGAGCAAGGAAGCTGTGAGGTTAGTTGTGAAGACCTTCTCCCAGTGAGTGGTCAGCCGCTGGAACGGGCTGCCCAGGGAGGTGATAGAGTTCCTGTCCCTGCAGGTGTTCAAGGGACACTGGATGTTGTAGTGAGGGACGTGGCTTAGTGGGAAGGAAATGGTGGTGGTAGGTGGGTGTTTGGACTGGATGATCTCGGAGGTCTTTTCCAACATTGCTGATGCTATGATTGTAGGAAAGGCATCTGCTGGGTGAGTGCTTTGCTTTGCTAGGTGAGCGTCCCCCTGCTGGAAAGCAGGCAGCTGTGGTCTTTGCAGACAGCCACATCCACGGGGATTGGAGGCTTCTGAACCGGAACCTTGTCTTTCCCGTCTCGTGCCCGCTAAGTCACGTTGTTTGAAAGCAGCACCTTGGTGGCAACCTTGATTTCTGCAGCCTTCTCCGAGCTTTGTGCCACGAGAGCTGTGCCGCTTCTCCCTGTGATGTGAGAGCGTCTGGAAGGCCCTGCAAGAAGTCTGGGTAGGTGATGGCAGTGTCTCTTCCCTTCCCCCCCGGTGCTGGACATAGCGGGGAACGGGAGTGGGGGACATCCCAGCAGTGGGTTCCTACCTCAGCAGAACGGAAGGGCAGTTCTGATGGGTGTATTTGAAGTGGAGTGAATCTGAGGCTGATGAGAGAAACAAGGGGCCTGTGAAAAAAAGGAGCGTGCTGCATTTTGTGGTGCAAGATCTTCTGGGAACTGCTGCTAACAATGCCCAGCAGGCTTCCTTTTTGCTGGGGAGAGGTTTAGCAAGGACTTCTCATATGAAAAGGGTTCATCCTATATTTCCTTTCCACTGACCTTCCGTCGTACTGCTTGAGAAATTGCTATTTCTTGCTGTAGAGAATGCACATGCACCCTGCCCTTGTATCTGCACAAAGAATCTTCTAAACATCACTGTCTGTGTTTCTTTTTGGCACTGGGATGGAGCTGTGTGGAACACAGACTTGGATGAATCTTCAGTCGGGTGCAGGGACGCGTAATGCTCATCTCAGATGTCACGCTGACAGCAGCAGTAGAGAGGCAAATGTCGTAGGGTTTCATGTTTTTTTTTTTCCTTTTGTTTCAGTCCTAACCGTGGAAGCATAGAAGCGTTACCCAGACCAATTGAGCATTTCTCACATGTGCTTTCTACCAATGACACAGGGCTATGGAAATCAGCATAAGAAGCATCTGTAACAGCCCTGCAAAAGACTGGTGAGAGTTACCCTGGCAGCCTCTTTTGGCAACCTCAGGTCTCTGCAAGCTCTCAAGCTGTGTCATAAGTCCTCCCGTGGTGCTGACTCAGCTCTCCCTGTCTTTGGTGTAGGAGAGCTGGTCGTCAGCTCCTTCCTGTTTCCTGCCTATCTGCTCCCTGCTTTGCCCGTGGCCCAGAGAGCCTTTTACTACTCGCCCCCAGATTTGCACGTGTGGATAAGAGCATCTTGATTTCTGTGTTGGGCTGAGCGGGTAGAGCAGGGCAAGGGGGCTGATTTGGACGTGCTGCTTTCCCAATACGGTGCTGTTGGCGTGGCAGTGCTTCTGGCGTTGCAAATTGAGTCAGATGTCAATGAATTCCTTGGAATCTGTTGAGTTGACTTGTGCAGGTTTCATTGTGGAGCTGAACCCTTCCTGGCCGCTTGTGTGCATAGCCATGGCCTTTGCTTCTTTCTTGCCTTTTTTCTTGGTTGCGTTTGGCACTGTGCAAGCCGTGAATTGCCAGGGAAGAGCTGGAAGTGCTCTGGAGTTCTGGGGGACAAAGTGCCAAGAAACAATGTGCAGCAACAAACAAAGCCCCAAAGTTTGGAGAGATGAGAGATGCGCTGCCTGGTGCAGGACATGATGCGCTCTGCAAGGCGCTTTCCATGAAGACCTCAGATCTGCACTCAAACTGCATCCAAAGCAACCCAATGCCCCGTGCTTGTTGTACCCGGAGGTATCGGTGCCAGGAGTTGCTGCTGTGTTTGCCATGCCATTGTGTCGGCAGGGTGACGTTCATGGGGTCCAATGCCCTCAGTCATTCAAAGCATCCTTGCAAATGTTCCTAGTGAGGGGCATGTTTCATTGACACCACAGGTTGTTTTCTGGAAAATGAAAGAGTGGGCTTGCGTACCCCCAGATGGTTTTCATTTCCTGCTGACCACAGTGCACGTCATGTCTGCTGCCACTGCCCCACGGCCCTGTTGTGGTTTAAGCCGGTGGGTGGCTCAGCACCACACAGTCCTTTGCTTACTCCCCCCCTTCCCGGTGGGATGGGGGAGAGAATTATGGGGAAAAAAAAAAAGAAGGTGGAACTCATGTGTTGAGAGAAATCTCTTTCCAGAGGTAGAGGAAAGGACAGAAGTAACGGATGCACACACACACACACACATATATATGAATGTATGTAAGAAGTGATGTAGAAGCAGTGGCTCAGCACCTCCCAAGCAATGGGCAAGCAGAGGAAGAGAGTGAGATGAGCTCCCACCCCGTCCATAACCCCTTCCACTTGATGTCATATGGTATGGAATATCCCTTGGGCCCGTTGACATCAGCTGTCCTCATTTGGTTTCCTCCCAGCTCCTTCTTGAGAGCTTTGCTGAGAACGGCCTTGGCTCTGTCCAGGTCTGCTTCTCAGAAACTATAAACACGAGAGTGTTCTCACTGTTGTGGCATCATAGCAGACACTGAAGAAAAATCCTTCCCACCTGAGACTAAGACAGCCCCCCAGTGTCCGTGCAGCGAGCCGTGTGGGGCTGCAGGTCGTGCATTTCCCTGGCAGCATTGGCCAGGGGTGCTGGGGAGGTTTGCGTGCTCAGCTTGGGCATCGCGCTGCTGTGCCTGTCAACACAGCATGCTTCGTGCTCTCCGAGCAGCAGAACAGCGTTTCATCACCAATGTGCCGTAATATTTACTGGAACCAGATGCATTTGTGTCTCTGAGGCTGGGTTTACCCTACGAGCTCTTCTCGAAGGAGCTGTTTTGATTCCCTTTGTCCGTGTGCGAGATGCGCTTATCCCACTTGTGTTCTGTGCTTTGGTATTACTCTTGGTGGGCAGAAGGAGCTGGTGGATTCAGCAGCAGTAGATTCTGTTGGTTTCCTCTCTGCTGCTTCATCCCTGGAGCTCGCTGCTGCACGGAAGAGTACAATCGTGTTTATCTCAAGGCTGCTGTAAAGGGGAGCCCAGTTGGCGTAGCAGTGATCAGCAGCTAACGGGCTGTGCAGAGGAGGGCTTTGCAGAAGGAGCAGGAGTGCCTGCGTCCATCTGTATCCTCGGATACGTTCTGGCAGTGAGGCAGCAGCTGTGGCCACAGTGACTGAATGCAGACTTGGCAAGACCCCCAAGGCTTGGGGCTGCCACGTGGCGTTTCCTAGCCCTACCCTCCTTTATATGCCTGGCAAAGCACAGCCACCCTGCACCCAGGGCAAGCGTTTGTCTTAGTGTCGTGTTTCACGCTATCTTGTGAAGCTCAGGCACTGGGGGCAGCTTCCCCCCAAAGAAAAGGAGGAGGAAATGAGGTCGTCATGGAAGCCAAAAGGCAAAAATGCACTCGGGAAAGAAACTGTCGAAGCAGTCTAGTAGTAGTACTATGTATTTCTCTTCCTTTATTTCCATCCAGGTGAAAGAGATGGCTGCTCTAAGCCGCCCGTGGATGCAAAGAAAGACCCTAGTGTGGATTTGCCATAGGCCCAGCAAGAGGCTCAACAGCACCAAGCTCCGGGTCCTGCACTTTGGTCCCGACAACCCCATGCCAGCTTCTCCAGGATTTGGCTGGGATGGAATTCCAACCACGCACTGATTTCTCGAACGCTGGGGTGCCCTTTTGGAATCCTGTGGTCTTGTGACGTGGTCTTGCCTCCCAACCTTGTCCGTCCATGGTGGAGCAGCCGGGTGGCCCTTAGTGATGTCATAAGCGGGTAGAATGAGGGGAGGAGCAGCGCGTGCTGCGTCCCTTCATTGGAGCGCTTGAGCTCGGCGTGAGTACGTGGCTTGTTGCACTTGTGCATCTACTGAGTGTGTTTGTCTTCATCCCGTCTTGTGCAGCGCCTTGTAGGTAAGCTGAGACGGTGTGGGATAGACGGGTGGGCAGCGAGGGCTTGAGAAGTGCTGGCTGGCAGAGCTCCTAGGATCATATTTCTTCATCTGGACCATCAGACGCCATTTTCCCCCAGGCCATCACTTCCAAAGCCATCCATCAAGGTGGCATTTGTCCAACGGTTTTTCCCTCGCCTTCCTTGCTAAATTGTGGAGGCTCACTGACCTGCTCTTTCTCCCTCCCCTGCCCACCCTCTGCCTGCTCCCTTGGTGCAGCTTTTGCTCGTGGAAGATCAGAGCAAAGTGACAAGGAACGGCTGCGGGTTCGAGGATCTTCTTCTACCTTGTTCTGATCTCTTGCCAGGTACGTGCCATGTTTTGTATTGCCACATGGTTCAGCAGCCCGTGTTTAGTCACACCGTGTGTAGTAACACAGCCTCGTCCAGCTGAAATGCAGCTCTGGTCACGTGTGGGTTTTTTCCACTTCCTCTCCAGCTCAACCCTCAGCAGGATGCTGCCTGTAGTGCTGGGAGCAGCTAGTGTGAAGGAAGGCAATCCCTTAGGCAAAGAGCCCTAGCCCCACTCTGTGCAGAGCTGCACAACATGAGCCAGGGGCAGAAGCGTGCATGCTTTGGCTGTGTGAGTGTGCCCGACAGCTGTAGGGAGCACAGCAGAGATGCAGGCAGAGGAAATGCGTGGGCAAGGCTGCGGCCGGCGCTGGTGGTGAGGCTGCTGCTGGGAGCCGGGGGCTGGGGAGCAGCTCCAGCCCCAGCAGTGACACCTCTCCCTGGCCTGCTACTGTGCTCTCAGCGTGCTGCGGGCAAATGCATCTGCTGCTTTGTGCCAGAGTCCCCATCTGCTAGCGGAGGGACAGCGACGTGGTCCAGTGCTGCGTATTGCAACGGCTGTCCCGTTTGATTAGACTGCACAAAGTGGTTGTTTCTAGAAGCAGTTCTGAAGAAGACTCTCAATCCAGTGCTGTGTGAGCACAGGAAATGTGTTTCTTTTATGTTGCAGCTTGTCGCGCCTGCTGTGATGGGCATTGCGAGCAGCGAGATCAGCCGTGGGCCTGACCGGGCGTTGACGGAGGTACAGTGTGAAGCTCTGCTTGGTCTCTGTTCCCTGACTCAAGCCAGCAGAATGAGCCACAGTTGTGCTCTCCTGCTTTTCAAGAGAGAGAGCATCCTTCCGGCTCTCTCGTTGTCACTGAAGAGCTGCCTTAAAAGCTTCATTTCCTTGCTAGTGGCATTGAGATGGCACCCTGAAATCCTCCTTGTTTGTCCTCAGCTCCTCACCATGGCCTGTGCTCTCTGTTTCAGCCTGAGAACCAGGGGAAGCCCTTGCTGGTCCGTGAGGAGTTATCTCTTAATATTCCGGCTATTGCTGCTGGCCATGTTATTAAGAGATACGTTGCCCAGGCAGCGGATGAGCTCTCCTTGGAGGTAAGCAGTTAAAGAAGGCGTTCCTTGTTGTCACGGACAGAAGAGTATAACGTGTGAATGCATCAGGAATATTCTCAGACACCTTCAGAATGCCTTGTGAGGCGAAGCCCAGAAGATGCAGGTCCAGAGAGGACTTGCACTGGGTTGGATGCAGGGAGGAGTTCAGCCATGTCTAAAAGATGGTTTCATTTGGCATACTTGCACTGTATTCTGTGTGGTGCGTAAGGCAGTGGCTCTTGTACCTCCAAGCCCAGCTTTCCCACAGGAAATGCCTGAAGAGCTGCCCCGGTGCAATTGCTCTCAAGCTGTGCACTCTTTGGCAGTGCAGAAGAAGGGTGCCATTTCAGCTGTGCTTTCCTCCCAGCTGCGCTGACGCTGGGATTGATGTTGCAATGTCTTGCAGGTGGGAGACCTGGTGTGCATTACTGCTATGCCAGCAAAGGAGCAGAGCCCCTGGTGGAGAGGCAAGCGTGGCTTTCAGGTAGGCACAAGCTTCAGACTCGTGGGCGCAACTGCAGTCAAGTGAGGAACGTCAGCTTCGTGCTGCTCGTCCTGCACAGGGTGGCTTCTGGACGTAGACAGTTTCCCTGTGTCACTGTCAGAGGTCTTTCCCTTTGGCTCTGGGCTTGGGTAGGAAACTGTCTCCTCATGTGACTTAAAAGCAAGAACCTCTCGTGCTCAATACGCAGTCAGGAGTTGTCCACCTCTGTCCTTAGTACAGGCACGGAGGACAGAGCCATCTTCTCCGGAACCAAGTATTGCTTCTGTAGGTCTTCTGGCTGCAAATGCTGGACGAGGATTACTTTTGTGCAGGCCATTCTTTGTTGGTGCAACAGTCGAGGCCTGAGAAACGCTGCATCCAGTATTCCATCACTCTTTCTTTTCTTGTTCCAGGTTGGGTTTTTCCCCGGTGAGTGCGTGGAGCTCATTAACGGAAAACTTCCTGAGGCCCTCATCAATTCAGCACCAAAGCCAGGTACGGATGTTACATGTGATGGCGCGGGGAAGTCAAATGGAGTCTTTTTCTGGGTGTGTTCTGTGTTGAATACCTCCTTTATCCATCCCACGTTCTCCTCTGTGTTGATGATCATTCCTGCATCCCACGGGGCGTAGGGCTGCTGTTCTGTAGGCAGTGAGAATGAGGGCTTGGGCAAATGCTCGAATCCTTGTAGAATGCAGTGTTGGCAATGTTCTTGCCGCTTTGACGCGCTCTGTAGCATGTGTTTCCGCTCAGCCTGGTCGCACTGAGCCCAACCTGAAATGAACTGTTTTCTTCCTTTTGTTGTGCAGTGCCAAAGAAGCGTGGCAAGCTCCTCAGCTTCCTTCGTTCCTTCATGAAGGCCCGCCCACAGGAACCGAAGCAGCGGGATCTGGAGAAGGAGAAGGAGAAGGAAGGGGTGTTTGGCTGTGACCTGGGAGAGCATCTTCTCCACTCTGGCCGTGATGGTAAGGAACAGCTTGTTCCTGAGAGCTTCCTCCCTCTGTTGGGCATGTAAAGATGAAAGAAAGGGAGATCGTGTCTAGCAAGGGGCAGGTTGATAGCGGTGGAGAAACGTGAAATGGGAGTTGAAGGCTGAAAGGGAAGCTGAGGCTAATGCTCATAGGAGGCCGGCACACTTGTATTTGCTTAAAGCCAAAGGTGTAAGTCAATCCCACGCTAGCCTGAAAGCAAAGTGCAGTGTCTCTGGCTTCCCCAGAATTAATTTCTGCAGGCTGCTTGGCAGGTCCTGGCATTTCTTGAAAGCCAAGAACACGTCCGTGTCCAGTTTTGTCCCCGTCTCCTGGCTGTCAGAGACGTCTGCTACAGCCTTCTTTCTCCTGTGAGGAGGAAGCATGCAGTAGCCCGGCTGGGCTTAGTGGATGGGATGTGACAGGGGCAGCGGCTGAAGCAGGACTTGAATCAGGAGCTCAGCTAAGCGCTGGCCCTTGTTCTGTAGTCCCCCAGGTCGTGCAGAGCTGCGCTGAGTTCATCGAGCAGCACGGCGTGGTGCAGGGGATCTACCGCCTGTCCGGCGTGGCATCCAAGATCCAGAAGCTGCGGTAAGAGTGCTTCTGGACTGTATGTTGTCTTGCTTTGGAGTTGTTTTCCTCTTTCTCCAAGCCCTCTGTTTTTGTGTCCTTCTCTCCAGCCATGACTTTGAGTCGGAGCAGATTCCGGAGCTCACCGTCCGGGACATTCACAGCGTGAGCTCCCTGTGCAAGATGTACTTCAGGGAGCTGCCGAGCCCTCTGCTGAGCGAGCAGCTGTATGGCAAGCTCTCGGTAAGCACAAGGCAATGGCTTTCATGTCCCTCTTCCCTGGGCCTCTTGGCATGGCCTGTCACATACACACACGCCTGCGCACCTCATGGTCTTTTTTTCTGATTTTCTGTAAGCCCCATGAGGTAGACTCGCATGTCTCTGCCACATCCTGCAGCATACTGATGCCACTTTTGGTGCTCATTTCTGGAGATGTTCATTTCCGTATTCACAAAGCTTGCAAGAATTCCCGTTCTTTTGCTATTCCCCAACTATTCCTGGAACGGGAATGGGATTAATAGCACAAGTTCCTGGGAGATGAATGCCCACTGCAAGGAGCTGAGGTGCACAATTAGTCAGGCTGTAAAGCGGCCCAGTGTTTGGACTGCTTGGCCTTGATGGCACCAGCTGCATGCCGATGTGTTCCCCAGCTTTTCTGCCTGTTGGAAGCCATAAAATCCACCTCGGTGCTGAGCAACAGCGCTCCATCCCCATAGTTGCCGACCCTGCAGCAGGAATCTCTGCTGATCTGTGTCTCAGTCCCTTTCTGCTTTCTTCCAGGACGCTGTTTGTGCCGGTACCGATGAGGAGCGGTTGCTCAGCATGCAGGAGGTCATCCAGCAGCTGCCCGCGCCTCACTACAGGTCAGAAAACTGCTGCCCTCAGTCTGGGGAGCTCAGCCCTTCTGCATTTCAGAGGGCGATGATGCGATGGCAGGCTTTGTCTCACGCTCGCAACATGATGCCTGTGTGTGTGTTGAAGTGGTTGCTGGCTCCTTGGGGTTGATGGATTGGGTCAGTTCATTGGCACGGGGGCACAGCTGGTGCAGCTGATGGCTGCGGCTGTGCTGTGCTGGGGCTTGGTGCTGCAGTGTGGCACCTAGGAAAGCTTGATCTGCTTCCTATTCCGTGACAGTAGCAAGAACAAGCAGTGGCATTTCTTGAGGTTTGTTTTGTGAATTGCAGCACGGCGTGATCACTGGTGCTGAAGGTTTGGCTCTTGCTTTCCAGGACGCTGGAGTATCTGATGAGACACTTGGCTTGTCTCGCTGGGAGCTGCTCCGTCACAAACATGCCCGCTAAGAACTTAGCGATTGTGTGGGCTCCCAACCTCTTCAGGTAAACTTCTTTTTCCGTTTCAACACAAGGCTTAGATGTGCTCTCCCCACGGGCACAGTTTCTAGAGGAGGACAATTTGTGCTCTCTTGTTTTTGTCAAATGGGGCTGGTGTGTCCTTGATCATCCAGGAGAATGTCTTCAGTGGCATCAGTGCTTGCCCACTGCGGAAGTCTCCAGAGCCCAATTGGACAGCCTTTGGCTGCCGAAATGCCCAAACGTGGGGAAACGATCTCGGGTCAGTGACTTCTCCAATCTGCCTTTTCTACAGATCCCAGCAGAACGAGGCTGCCTGCGCCAGCGGAAGAGCTGCCTGCGAGGAACTGCAGTGGCAGTCCGATGTGGTGGAATTCCTGATCAACCACACCGACGTCCTCTTCTGCTCCAGCTCCACATCGGGCATCGGAGATGGAGCAGGTGAGCGTCTTCCTGCATGAGCTTTGTCTTGATGAGACACCTTGATCAAATGCAGGCCTTCTCCAGGATTGTTGAGATACGCTTTTGCTATCGAGGGGCCTGCAGACTTGTGGGCTTAGATGAGAATATGGCATCCTCTGTGGCTGCATGCGGAGAATGTCCAAGCCCAAACTTAAGAAGGAGAAAAACCGTCCCTGTCATGGTGATGTTTTGCATGCAGGTGAAGCTTGATGAGAGTTCTGACCTCCTCTTCTTTCACTTGATCAGAAATGCAAGGCTGAGAGATGTGCAGCACCTCCCCCAGAACTGTGATGGCTGTGCTGCTGCTTTCTGATCCTCCCTCTTAGCTGTGGTCTTCCCTTCCAGGGCGCAGTTCTCCATCAGGGCCCGAGTCTGTGCGGGTGTCTTCTCCTGCCACCAAGCTGCTCACCCTGGAGGAGGCACAGGCACAGAGGGGAGGCCACAGCAGCTCTCCCGCTGTGACAGAGAGCAGGGACATGGACGTGGAAGAAGGCCCCGCAGCTGCGCGGGGGAAATTCCACACAGTCATCCACTTTCCGTCTGAAAGGTAAAGAGGACTTTCTTTTCCAGCAGCTTCCTATCAGACTTGGTTGGGTGGGCTTTTGTGGGTTTTTCTCCATTATTGCTAGTGCCAAAACTTGCAGAAGCTACGTGACGCCAATGGGGCGTGTGGTGTTGTACTGAATGTCCCCTCCCTTTGGACTCTGAGGTTCAACTAACACGCAGTTGCCTGACGGATCAGTTTAGCTACCAGAGGGGGCCAATTGCTAATGTACGTGTCAGAGATGCTTTTGAACTTTTTCTCTGGCTGCACGATTCCTCAGCAAGCAGTTAAGCCTGCCAGCTGAATCAAAGCCCTCCATTCGATGCTGTCCTGGACAGCTGTGCAGCCTCTGCTCGCATGCTCTGCATCTGGGTTGACATGGCTGAGGGGAATGTAGCCAGCAAGACTCCAGGGCTGAGCTCTAGGAATGGAACCGTCCTCAACCGTGTGAATCAGAGCGAGCTTCAAAGTTGTGTTTCAGCAGGAAGCAGGCAGTGCTAGGAACAAGCAAGTGTTGGCAAGAGCTCAGGGCAGCTCTTCCCTCACCCTGCACCATGCACGACTCACACCGCTCCCTCTTTTCTCCCTCCAGACCAAGTCCACCCAGCAGGGTGAAGGAATCCCCAGCATGCAGTTGGTGTTCCTGTTTCAGGCTGAGAAAACCATCCTCTGTGGCCAAACGCCAACTGCAGCGCGATGCCAGGGAGCCCTCGGAAACAGAGGTGGTGGTCCTGGCAGGTAAGGGTGCATATCCAGCTGTCAAAACCCTGCTTGTCAGCGCCATCGAATTCATGCTTGGAGTCCACACAAAAGAGAAAGACAAACAACAAAAGCGCAACAGTTCCTTTCGAGACAGTGCTCCTACTGTTGCTATTGTCCTATTGGCTGTGTCCTGCTGCCACTGCAGAAGCAAATCTCAAGAACCACTCTCATCATTCAGCTTGTGCAAGTTTGCCACTAACTGTTTGCCTGTGTATCTACTCCTTCCTAGGTGAACCGAGCCCTCGTCCACGCAGAAGAGCCAGAGTGTATAGCGATGGTTCACTGTGTGCCTATATGAATGCAGAGCTGCTAGGAAGCACAAATCGCTGCAGCTCGGATGACAGCCTGCCATACAACATCAGTGAGGGAATGAAAGTGACCATCCAAGTGGAAGCCCTCATCTCTCCCGGCTGTGCAGAAGACGCTGACCTGAGCCTGCCAGAAACAACAGTCACCGAGCTGGACTGTGACGGGGCACCATTGCAGTGCAGCCCAGCCAAAGCACAGCCCGAGTGCCCCGACAGCAGCAGCTCCATGCAGGAGCAGGTCAGCGTCAGCCAGGAGGAGCCGAGCCTGGTGGAGGGGGACGTAGAATCAGAGCTCCAGTCCCAGGCACCGGGCAGCAGCACGAGCTCTGAGCCCCTCTCTCCTTCCCAAGAAAGGATGAGTCCCATCTGTACACCAGACCTCTCACCAAAAGGCCCTCCTGGCTGTGAATGAATAAAAGCACGCTGGTGCTGGATCAACGCCTTGACTGCCTTCTGAGTCTTCATTCCCAGGGATTGGGATGGATGCAAGCAACAGCAAGGCAGCTCATGTTGCAAGGCTATGGCTGTGGGCTGTGCGTGCAGCAGAGCTGCGGGTTTGTTCCCATTTTGTCTGGCTGTGGGATGCCTGCAGCGAGAGCTGTGCTCCCGTAGTGTATGGTAGCAAAGAATCTCCAGCATCCGGGATGCTGCTCATGATCATGGCCAGCTTGCTGGCTGTGGCTTTGTGATGCTTTTGAGTGAGGGATGCCCTGGCTGCTCCCCGCCAGCTCTCTCGTCTCTCCCCGCCGTGTCCATTCCTGGCTCCCAGCTACGAGCTGGCCCTGCAGAGCATCTGCAGCCCTGTCAGCATCAGCATCCAGCAGCGGCAGGAGGAGCTCCCCGTGAGCAGCATCTGCCCGTCCCTCCCCCGGGCTCTCATTGGTCAGCGGCAGCTCTGTCCGTCCCCCTGCGTCTGATTGGTCAGCGGCAGCTCCGTCCCTCCCCCGGCGTCTCATTGGTCAGCGGCAGCTCTGTCCCTCCCGCGGCGTCTCATTGGTCAGCGGCAGCTCTGTCCGTCCCCCGGCATCTCATTGGTCAGCGGCAGCTCTGTCCCTCCCCCGGCGTCTCATTGGTCAGCGGCAGCTTAGTCCCTCCCCCGGCGTCTCATTGCTCAGCGGCAGCTCTGTCCCTCCCCCGGCGTCTTATTGGTCAGCGGCAGCTTCGCCGGCTGCCATTGGCTGAGCTGCCGTGCGCGGGAGCAGCCGTTGGGAGCCGGCAGTGTCAGGCGCGGCTGTCGTCAGCGAAGCGCCGCTCCGGCAGCCCGGGCCGCCCCGCAGGAGAGCGCGGCGTCAGCCGGCGCTGTCCGGGCAGCACCGAGCCGGAAGCCGCGGCACAACGGGAGCGAGTGCTGAGGACAGCTCCGCCGGAGGTGTGCGGGAGAACGGGAGCGGGAGAGGGAGAGGGGCCCTGCGCGGCCCCCCAAGCACACTGCCCTCCCCTCCCCCATGGACCCCCCGTGGGGTTGGGCTGTGGGATTGGGATGAGGCCTTGGGGGTGGGTGGTGGGTTTGGGACTGATGGAAGCCTCGGGTCCCCCAGCGCCACAGTGCTGCTGCCAGCATCTGAACCGTGCCCCCCCACCCCCAACCCCTCCAGCGCTGCTCCCGGTGCCCCCAGACCCATTGCAGCCCCACAGAAGCGGGGCTAAGGTGGGCCTGTGGCTACTGGGAGCTGCAGGGAGGCTTCTTGTTGCAGCTGGTAAGAGAACCTACGAGAGGAGCTGCCCCGTTAGACCTGCTGTTCACAAACAGAGAAGGTCTGGTGGGAGATGTAGAGGTTGGGGGCTGTCTTGGGCAGAGTGACCACGACATGGTAGAGTTCTCGATTCTTGGTGGAGGCAGGAGGGGGAACAGCAAAACTGCTACCTTGGACTTCCGGAGGGCAGACTTTGAATTGTTCAGGAGACTAGTAGGGAGTGTCCCCTGGAGTTCAGTATTCGAAAGCAAAGGGGTACAAGATGGCTGGTTGCTCTTTAAGAAGGAAGTCTTAAAGGCGCAGGAGCAGGCTGTCCTCCTAAGCCGCAAAATGAGGCAGTGCGGAAGAAGACCGTCGTGGATGAATAGGGAACTCTTCTTGAGGCTCCAGGAGAAAAAGAGAATCTACCTCCTCTGGAAGAAGGGACGGGCAACCAGAAAGAATACAAAGAAGTTGTTAAGATGTGCAGGGAGAAAATCAGAAAGGCTAAAGCCCAGCTTGAACTCAAGCTGGCTGCTGGGGTAAAAGGGAACAAGAAACTCTTTTACAAGTATATCAACAGCAAGAGGAGGACCAGGGAGATTCTCCATTCTCTACTGGATGAGGCTGGCAATGTAACCACTGAGGATGAGGAAAAGGCAGATGTTCTGAATGCCTTCTTTACCTCTGTCTTTAAAAGACAGACCGGTTATCCTCAGGTTTCTCTACTCCCTGACCTGGCAGCCTTGGCTGGGGAGCAGACTAAACCCCCCACGATTCAGGAGGTAACAGTTAGAGACCTGCTACTCCAACTGGACTGCCACAAGTCCATGGGACCGGATGAGATTCACCCGAGAGTGCTGAGGGAACGGGCGGAGGTGATAGCCGAGCCGCTTTCCATCATCTATCAGTGCTCCTTGTTGACGGGTGAGATCCCAGAAGACTGGAGGCTTGCCAGTGTGACTCCCATCTACAAGAAGGGCTGCAGGGAGGATCCGGGGAACTACAGGCCTGTTAGCCTGACCTCGGTGCCGGGGAAGATTATGGAGCAGATTGTCTTGAGGGAGATCACGCGGCACATGCAGGTCAACCGGGGGATCAGGCCTAGCCAGCATGGGTTCACCAAGGGCAGGTCCTGCTTGACCAACCTGATCTCCTTCTATGATCCAGTGACCCGTCTGGTGGATGAGGGAAAGGCTGTTGATGTGGTCTACCTAGACTTCAGCAAAGCCTTTGACACTGTCTCGCACAGTATTCTCCTGCAGAAGCTGGCAGATCGTGGCTTGGACAGATACATTCTTTGCTGGGTAAGGAACTGGCTGGAGGGCCGGGCCCAGAGAGTGGTAGTGAATGGAGTTAAATCCAGCTGGCGACCGGTCACGAGTGCTGTTCCCCAGGGGTCGGTGCTGGGGCCTGTCCTCTTTAATATCTTTATTGATGACCTGGATGAGGGCATTGAGTGCACCCTCAGTAAGTTTGCAGATGACACCAAGCTAGCTGGAAGTGTCGATCTGCCTGAGGGTAGTGAGGCCTTACAGAGGGATCTGGATAGGTTGGATAGCTGGGCTGAAGCCAATGGGATGGGATTCAACAAGACCAAATGCCGGGTCCTGCACTTTGGCCACAATAACCCCAGGCAACGCTACAGGCTTGGGGCAGAGTGGCTGGAAGACTGTGTAGAGGAAATGGACCTGGGGGTGTTGATTGATGCTAGACTGAACATGAGCCAGCAGTGTGCCCAGGTGGCCAAAAAGGCCAATGGCATCCTGGCTTGTATCAGAAATAGTGTGGCCAGCAGGAACAGAGAAGTAATTATTCCCCTGTACTCAGCACTGGTGAGGCCGCACCTCGAGTACTGTGTCCAGTTTTGGGCCCCTCAATGTAAGAAAGACATCGAGGTCCTGGAGCGTGTCCAGAGGAGGGCAACAAAGCTGGTGAGGGCTCTGGAGCACAGGCCTTATGAGGAGTGGCTGAAGGAGCTGGGGTTGTTCAGTCTAGAGAAGAGAAGGCTCAGGGGAGACCTTATTGCTCTCTGTAACTACCTGAAGGGAGGTTGTGGTGAGCTGGGGGCCAGCCTCTTCTCCCGGGTGACTAGTGATAGAACGAGAGGGAATGGCTTCAAGCTGCGTCAGGGAAGGTTCAGGCTGGACGTTAGGAAATACTACTTGTCTGAAAGGGTGGTCAGGCACTGGAATGGGCTGCCTAGAGAGGTAGTGGAGTCACCGAGCCTGGTAGTGTTTTAAAGAGCGTTTTGGATGTTGTGTTGAGGGACATGGTTTAGCAAGAACCATTGATGAAGGGCGGATGGTTGGACTGGATGATCCTGTGGGTCTTTTCCAACCTTAGCAATTCTATGATTCTATGATGCTATAGGGGGATATGGGGCTGACGGGGGCTGTGCAGGGACTGTTAAGGCGTATGGTTCTATAAGGAGCTGAGGGGGACTCTAGGGGGGATCTGGGGCTGTGGTGAGCCATCGGAGGATTTGGGGCTATAGGTGGCTGTGGGGAGGTTCTGGGCGGGGGGGTATATAGTCAGGCTGCCCAGGGAGGTTGTGGGTTGTCCTTCTCTGGAGATACTCCAAACCCAGCTGGATGCCTACAGTACAGCCTGCTGTATGGAGCCTGTTTTGCGGGGGGAGGGGTTGGACTCAGCGATCTCTAGAGGTCCCTTCCAGCCCCTACAGTTCTGTGATTGTGTGATTCTAACCGTTGCTTCTTGCAGCAGTAGAGTGTTTCAGAAGAGAGAAAAAGATGGCGGCCCTGAACTGGCTTTCTGTGGATGGTAAAGCTGTGCTGAGAACTGGGCTGACTACTGCAGCTGAAAATGCGTGCCGTGTGTGCAGACGCAGAGGAATAACTTTTCCTTGTAGGTTGAGCTTGTCTAAGGTAGGTGTCCTTGCTAGGTGAGCTTCTGCTTTAAAGCATCAAGTTGTAATTTTAAAAGTAAGGTTGGCAGTTCTTTTTTTACCCAAGTGATTTTTTAGCCAGGAGAGATTGGAGGTGCTGTTTGGTGATGGAAGACGGAGAGAGGAAAAGCAAGTAAAAGGCATGCTGTGCATAGCCACCACATGCCATGGGCACCGTTGTCGTCCTGCACAAAGGAGGAGCAGTTCTGCAAGCTTGGCCTGGGCCGTGGGAGGGAGCATACAGACATCTGGACCAAGCGGAAACGAGTTAGTTGTGCAGGTTGGTTGTTTTCTGCTGTTTGTCCCACGTCCTGTTGCTCAGTGGTAGATCTGTTCACGTTCAGTGCTGGCAGGAATGTCCCCGAGCATTTTTGTTTCAGCTGTCGCAACACTTTGATCCCCTGCTGCTTGGCTGGGGCGTTTGAGGAATGATGCATGTGCTGCTGTCCAGCCAGGCTCTGGGGATGAGTCTGCGTAGCAGGGTATGCCTGAGGCTTGGGGACCAGGCCAGGTGGAATCCAGTGTGCTTTGCTGTCGTTCTCAGTGCTTGTTTTTGCTCAGGAGGGCAGGTGGTGAACCTCATGAAGCAATGCCTGCAGACGGGGTTTGCGGAGCAAGAGGTCCTGCAGGCCTTGTGTGACAGCCATGGAGCTGTAGCGAGGCTGCGTCAGTGTAAAAGAGCAGAAATCCCCGGAGGCGTGAAGGTGAGCTGTGGGCTCCAGTAGTGCAGGAGGGGACGTACGTGCTCAGGGTTTGGCTGCTTCTGCGTGTGTTAAGTGAGTGTGATAGCACTGCTTGGTTCATTTGTATGTGTATGGAACAAGTGTGACATCCTTTGTGCTGGAGTCGTGTGGAAGGAGTCCTATGTGTTTGCGACCTGACTTGAAGCCAGTGGGCATCACGGAGGAGTAGGGGAAGGGGATGAGGCGAGTCAAGCTGGTGTAAGAGCATGAGGCGTAGGAACAGGAATCTCTTTGGCCGATCTGAAGTGCTGCCCTTCTCTTTTTTGGTTTAGGAATCTCTGTGTGCTTTTTAATGAAGAACAATCTCATTGTTCATCTTGTGAGCGAATTCATTCAGGCCTGTTAGTTGGTGTTTGTTCTCTCCATGGAGCTGCAAGTGAAATGGATACTTCTGGTGTGATGTGCGGCACCCTCCCGTCTTCTCAGATCAACCAAGTTGGCAAGGCCTGGCTCTTGGTTGGTGAGCTGTGCCAAGGTGAGAGAGGTGTCTGTTCTGGGCTTGATGTGTGGCAATCAGACCGTATAGCCGGTATAGGATATAGAGCAGGCATGTGTTTCTTGGTGATGCGCGTACTCCCTGGTGCAAGGGGATCGCTCCACCTAACATTCACACTAACTTGCCCTGTAGACATCTAATCAGCTCCCTGCCACGTGTTTTTGAGCTGCTCTCCAGCCCTTATCTCGATGGCCTTCATCCTCCCTGTTATTCCAGACCTAGTGTCTGTGAAAGTGCTTGCAATCCCTTGTTTTCTAACACTCTCTACCTAAACTCTCTCTGTTTGCCTCTTATTTTTACTTTGTGCAGCTACTCTCCCTTTTCTTGCTGTGAGGCCCTTCTCTCTCTAACTGCAGGCTCCTGTTCTCACTCTTCAGTTCCCCCCTTTTCTATAGTCTAGCAGGACTTCTACCTGCTAGATCATTTTGATTCTGTTCTACGTGTCCCAAAATAGGCCCACTTCCCACCTTTGGCCTCAACGCATATCTCTTCCATATCTCCTTTTTCTTTCTAGTACTCCGGCACAGGCAGGCAGAGCATCTCATCATGACACAGGTAAAACCTCCCAACAGCACCAAGAGGATGCAAACTAGGAAGAGCTGCTTTAACCATCCTAGATTCAGTAGCCAGCTAGTAAGCAAGTTCCTTAAATCTCCTTCCCAGCTGGGGTCATCCTGACTTGTCCTGTGCAGGACTTTGGTCTGGTTCCAAACTTTCCATCAATCTCTCTCGATTCTTAAATCCTTCTTGCTGTAAGCACAGCGACTCTGACTTATTACTGTGCATACCCCTCCTTCCTTGGCTGTTAATCGGTCTAGTGCCATCCTATTCTGGAGCACTGCTTTGGATAAAGGGGATACTTCTTCTTGGATTGCTCATAATGCATCTGTTGTGGCATTCTCTATCATTTCCAGAGTTGCAGAGATATTGACTCTAGCTTTTTCTAGCTGGGCAACTCCTAGAGCCGGGATAAGGGCTCTCGGAAAGCAGTGGTATCCCCTGTTCTATATA
This sequence comes from Gallus gallus, assembly GCF_016699485.2. Lineage (NCBI taxonomy): Eukaryota > Metazoa > Chordata > Aves > Galliformes > Phasianidae > Gallus > Gallus gallus. The sequence goes on along the minus strand of NC_052572.1, from coordinate 82,523,678 downwards.
GCTAGGGGGTTGTATGTACGCTTCGTTTGAATCCCAGGGGTCCTCAGGAGTCCCCGAGGGATCTCCTCACGCACCATGGTCTGGGCTATTAAGTATCCTGTAGTGCAAGTCCCTGTCCAATTTAAAGGTACTGCATTTCCGTGCCTGAGCGTCCCCACATAACCACCATGTGGTATCCATGAGGTAACTTCAGACATCTAATCACCTCCCTGCCAAATGTTTTCGAGCTGTTCTCCGGTCCTTATCTTTATGGCCTTCATTCTCCTCGTTATTCTGGACCTAGCACCTGTGAAAGTGCTTGGAATCCCTTTGTTTTCTAATACTCTCTACATAAACTATCTCTATTTGCCCCTTATGTCTACCTTGTGAAGCTGCTTTCTCTTTTCTTGCTATGAAGCCCCTCTTCCTATACTGCAGGGACCTGATTTTGCCCTTCAATTCCCCCCTTTATTATAATCTAGCAGGACTTCTACCTGCTAAATTCTCTAATCTGTTCTATGTGTCCCAAAATAGGTCCCACTTTCCACCTTTTGCCTTAGCTCATGTTTCTTCCATATCTCGTATTCTTTTCTCGTATTTCGGCACAGGCAGGCAGAGCACTTTATCATCACACAGGTAAAACCTACAATCAGTACCAAGATGATACAAACTAGGAAGAGCTGCTTTAACCATCCTAGATTTGGTAGCCAGCTAGAAAGCAGGTTCCATAAATCTTCCTTCCAGTTGGTGTCATCCTGACTAGTCCTATGCAGGACTTTCGTCTGTTCCAAATTTTCCTTAATTCTGTTTCAGTTCTTAAATCCTTACTGATGTAAGCACAGCAACTCTGATTTATTACTGTACATACCCCTCCTTCCTTGGCTGTTAATAGGTCTAATGCCATCCTATTTTGGAGTACTCTGCTTTGGATAAAGAGAATACCTATTCTTGGATTGCCCGTAATACATCTGTTTTGGCATTCTCCATGATTTCCAGAGTTGCAGAGATATTTACTATAACCTTTTTCTAGCTGGGTAACTCCTAGAGCTGGGATAAGAGCTCTCAGAAAGCTGTGGTATCCCTTGTTATATATAGCTAGGGGGTTGTATGTATGCTTAGTTCTAATTCAAGGGATCCTCAGGAGTCCCCAAGGGATTTCTCATGCACCATGGTCTGGGCTATTAAGTATTCTGTAGTACAAGTCCCTGTCCAATTTAAAGGTAATGCCTTTCGTGCCTGGCCGTCTCCACATAGCCACCAGTATCCATGAGGTAACTGACATGGCCTGGCCATCTTTTCCTGGTGAGTGAATGATGCTCCCATCTCTACAATTCCGAGTATGTTCTTATCTGAGACCCAGTGAGAATCCTTATCGATTCTAGGATCACACCCCCCACCTTGGCTCCACCTTCCAGCTTCACTGATCCCTGATATTACCCCAGAATTTCCATATTCCCAACTACACTCTATGCCTGTCAAGTTCCGTCATCCAACCTCCACCCCACCTTTACCATCAGTTTTTTCTGCCTACAAAGATAGATCTAGTAAAGTTAATAACTAGTAAATCAAACTTAGGTCCCTTTTGTGACTTGTCTTCTATCCCAAACTTACACTTCTGTGCTCTACCCAATATGGAATGGTCCAGTTTAGTGCCACTATCCCATAAACAGGCACTTTTCCCTCCCCTCTAGGGAAGGCCAGTGCATATCCAACAAGATTTGTTGAGAGCCTGGCCAATTTTATCAGTTATTTTTAAGTAGCTATTCTCTTGCCAAGCTGTGACTACTGCTCCAATCATACTGACTATTATCAAAATCTTATACATGCTTATGGATCCTGATTTTCAGTGGTCCGCTCTCTTCTGCTGTCCGCTGTGGTCCTGGTGCTTTCTTCAGGCGGGTATGACGTATCCACAGTGTAAGTCCCTCTACCTTGGCAGTGGTATGGGTGGTCAGGAGAATTCTGTAGGGTCCTTCCCACTTTGGTTCCAGAGGTGAATCTGAGAGAGAGGTTTAACATAAACATAGTCGCCTGGCAATACATCATGCACTGGACCATCTAGGCCTTGTGCCCTGGCAGCAAATACTGCTTGTTCAATTTTCTTTAATTGCTTTGCCAAGCTGACCATATATTCACTCAACACCTTATCCCCCACCTGTATAGAGATTTCCTTTTGTACAGTATAGGGTCACCCATAAAGAATCTCATGTGGGCTTAATCCTTCCTTGCTTTGGGGTTTAGTCCAAATTCTCAGAAGTGCCAAAGGCAGTGCCTGCAGCCAGGGAATCCAGCCTCTTGGCCAAGTTTTCCTATCTGTAATTTGATCAGGTGATTCGTTTTTTTCCACCTGTCCGCATGACTGCCGTCTATAAGGTGTGCAATTGCCAATCAATTCCCAGTAATGTGCTTATTTTTTTTTTGGACCACCTTGGCAAAAATGTGGGCCACGATCTGCTGAGATTGGTACAGGAACCCCGAACCTTGGAATTAACAGCATGTGACAGCATTTTTGTTGCTTCCCGAGCCTTAGGAAGTCCTCCAGGGAAATACCTCTGGCCATCCCCAAAAGCTATCAGTTAGTGCCAACATCCAGCGATCCCGCCCTTTTCTTGGGGGTTTCAGGAAGTCACTGTCACTGTTGCCCTGGAAGGTTCCCTTTCCCAATAGGCCCACTTGTAGCCCTTTGCTGGTACTAGGATCGTGCTTTGTAACGTCTGTTTGCCCAAGACATTTTTCTCTCCTCTCTTAGAACCAATTTCCATGGAGTAGCAAAGGGCAAAACAATGTGTCCATCTGTCAGCCTGCTCTCTTCCTTCTAAATGATGAATTAATTGCTGTCTTCTTGAAAATATTTTACAGGTTTTGACTCAGGTTCAGCAATTTTAAGCTTACGGTCTGGAATTAAAGGCCCTCTTCAACGACCTGTTCTGCCCCCTGATCCACCATGTTCTCTCCACTTTCCGGTACCGGTGTTCCCTTTCTGATGTCCTTGACAATGGATGGTAGCCACGCTCTTTGTTGATTTACATCAGGCTGTTTTCCTTGTGCGTGAGCAATCCTTGCTCTCTTCAGGTGGTCCTATGAGCATGTAGCATCTTAACTGCGTAATTATACGGACAGATGCGATGTCAGGCTCTTGTCAAGGCAGTTATTTCAGGCTTCCTAGAGACAGTCCCCACTGGTAATGGTTGTGTTTCGGTGACCTTGTCAGTTGCAGTTCCTGCATATCCTGCCTTACAGGTTTCCTTGTCTCACCAAACTGCTTGCATCAGTAAGCCAGGTGTCTTCTGCATCTTCTAAGGATTCGTCTTTCAGGTCCGACTGGTAACAGTGCGTAGCTTCAGTTGTTTCCAAGCAGTCCTGAAATGCTTGTTCTCCGGGAGTTCCGCTAAGGAGAGATGCTGGGTTGACAATATGAGTTGCAGTTATTTCTGCATCATCCTGCTGTACCAGGATGGCCTGGTATTTCAGGAAGCCCTGGGGGTGAGAGCCCATGCCCCCCTTTTACCTTCAAAACAGTATAGACACTGTGTGAGATATTCCAACTGTTCTCTTTGGCCTAGCGTAGATGTCCCAGGTTCTTGAATCTTGAGCACTGGTGCAGCCACCGCCCTCATCCACTTTGGCCATCTCTTCCTCACTTCCTGAAGGGGGCTTTACCACCAGTCCGTAGCCGTGTATCCACGGTTGGCACCCTGCTGTCATTCCTGAGAATGTACGGAGTTCCTCGGCACTTTGTGGCTCAGGGCTTTGGCAGATGGCTTCTTTCCTGGCAGTCCTTGAGGTTCCAAGTCCAGCTGTAGCCTCCTATCCAGATAGGTCCCTTGCCATTGAGTTCTTGGTGCCTTCTGTTGAGAAAGTCGATCATCACTGAAACCAAGAAATTCAGCACATTCGCAGTCCATTGCACACAGCCCTCTTTGTTTCTTCTGTGGCATCCACATGCTGCAATCAAGATCCACCATGGGATGGAAGAACCAAATCTCAGGCTCCCGAGTTGAGCATTTCTCCAAAATCCTTGGGCTGTTCTCACAGCCCTGGCTAACACTGGTCCAGGTGAACGGAGTCTTTTTTGTCCCGGACTGGGGCTCTCCTATTCAATGGCAAAATCACCTTAGGCTTCCTTTGGCAAACCAGGCAGGAAAGGCATCCTTCACATCCAGAAGGCAAACTCCACCTACTCATTCCCTAACTTAGTTACTGAAGTGTATGGATCATATGGATTCATCGGAGAGATTGGAGTATTGTATTTGGATTCACATTCAATTAGTAATCCAAAATCCGAAAGTTATCTATGGTTTCTTTTCTCCTTCTCCACTTGCATATCCTCAAAGGGCACTGCTTAACCCTGAGTGGGCTAGCCGTAGCTCTTGCTTTGAACTTAGGGCTGCATTTTGGCTCTACCAGACATCCCTGATAGCCACACGGCTAAGCATACCTTAGTGAAGATTTCTGTAACTTCTGGGGGTACCCCATTGTTTGTCCCTGTTTGCATTAAAGCCAGACTTAGCATTTTCAGTCAGTTCATCTTGTTTGACCCTTAGCTCCAGTGTTATTGAATTGACTCTCTGCATCCATTTGTTCTGATGAGTCTTGCCAGAGGAACGGTTTTGGAGAACCTGGCATCTACAGGCATGTATGTATTCCTCCTTATTTTCTCAGCCTCTCTTGAAGTGATCCCAAAAGGGAAGCCTTTTCTTGTTGGGCAGTAGCTGCGACTTGTGTTGCAAAATCATCTCCGGGCAGTAAGAGGCACTCGTGCCCACCGGAAACGAAACCTCTTTCTCCTGCTCTCCTAGCTGCGATTTCACCGGTGGATTTGCTAGGAATAACTTCCCAGGTTGCCATTCTTCAGCTTTTGCAATCAGAGACGGTTGGATTTGTGCACCGCTGTCTCATTTCCCTGCAGTTGGCACAGTGCTTTCGGTCCAGCAGGGCTGGAAGCCTCCCACTCCACAGGCTCTTCCAGGCCCCCCCCTACAACATTCTGAGGGAACCTCTGTGTCCTAGGGCTCTACTCTACACCGCAACAGGAACAGCTGTTGCTCTTGCCAATGGCCTTACTATCTCTGTTCCTCAATCCGTTTTTTTGCTTTCTCTTGCTCAGCTCTCTTTGGATCTACCACCCTGTTCCACCTTGCTCATCTTGGCCTTCCTCAGCCTGCATCCTTCTGCAACTTTTCCCTTCCCAAACTCTCATCACTACATAAACAACTAGCATGACGTTTCAGTTTCACCTCCTCGTCTCCTCTCTGGAGATTTCCAGTGCTAACCCTGGAATTTTGGGTTTCCGAGATCTCTGCACATGAAGGATATTCTCACTGCCAGTGCCCCATCCTCTGCACCTCCCCCCCTTTGCATGTAATGCTGTTTACAACAGCACTCTCTGTGTGGGTCCAGGGCGGGAGGGGGTGTGGGGGGTTGCTCTCCTGCCGGTGCAGATACACTCACTTTCTCTGTAACCCTTTTTCCTTTGTCCCCTCTTCATCCCCTCAGTTACAATTCCACATACCCTCAGTCATGCTTCTGTTTCCCATTAGCAATTACACTTACTTCTGCCATGAAAACCGTTTGTCCCATTCCCTTCAGAACCCACCAATCAAACAGCACAGTTCTTCAGTGTCCATAAACACCCAGTAGTTAGTCTCATGATGAGAGCACTCCATTCTAACAACTGGTCATGTTACTTCATGGACCTTGCCTCCTTAATAAGAACAGGAGCTGCAAGAAGGTATGATAGTTACGGGTCCCCTTCTGATGCCGCTTCTCATCATCTTCTAACTTCCACATTAAGCACCACTGATTGCAATACTTGATGAGAGTTTCCTTCCTCAGGGTGCCTCCAGGTTCCCCTGCAGTATCCCACCAGTGTGCCAGTGCACATCCCAACGGGGCTTCTTTGGGAATTTCCTTCCCCTGGGAGCCTCCCACGATGTTGACCAAATTCTTCTTGATTCCTCATTTCCTCAGAGTTTCCACAGGCAACCCTGGACACCGCCTACTGATCTTGTTCAGATGTGAACACTTGGATCTCACAGGTCTCATAGAAGCCTGACCACCTTCCTTGACACGCTTCCCCGCAATCAGAAGACAGTACTATGCAAACAGGCTGACCCTCATTCCCTGCAAGGAACGCATCTCACTCACACCACACTCACTCTGATCTTTAGAACAAAAGCCATGGTTTCGACGTAGGCCACAATGCTGACGACGTCTTTTAGCTGGCATCTTCATAAGGCTAGTACATGAGTCAGTAAGCTTTCAGGTTTCTCGGAAAGTCAGTGGACCTGAAATGATTAGATCCACGGTACGGAACACTCAGCAGATGGTGATAACAATCACACAACCTAGAACTCCCACTCCTATCTCGCTGTTTCCAGAAAAAGGAGGGAGAGCTGTTGCTCTTCCCTTGCGTCTGACTTGCAGGTCCCCTTCCCCAGGCATCCTGTGAGGACCTTCTCAGAGTCTCTAACTGCAGGGTCCCGTTCTCACTCTTCAGGCTTTGAGACATGCCTTCCAGTTGCACGTTGTGTTCTTTGTTGTGTTGACCTCTTGAGCTCCAGCCCTAAGGGAGGATCCGAGCGGTAGCGCAGAAGGAACGGTTTAGAGTGGAAGTGCACTGCAAAGGGCCGGAGGCAGCAGGAGCAGGGAAGTGATCATCGCCACTGTACTGCACTCAGCACTGGTGAGTCCTCTCCTTGAGTAGTGTGTTCAGTTCTGGGCCCCTGACTAGAAGGGGGACCCTGAAAGCCTGCAGTGTGTCCAGAGAAGCGCAATGAAGCTGTGAGGGGTGTAGAGCACAAGTGTGATGGGGAGCGGCTGGGGGAAGTGGGATTCCTTAGTGTGGAGAAGAGGAGGCACAGGGAAGACCTTCTCCCTCTGTCCAGTTACGTGACGAGAGGTTGTGTTGAGGTGGGGGTGGTCCTCTTCTCCCGTGGAACTAGTGCTAGGATTAGAAGGAATGGCCTCAGGTTGCATGAGGGGAGATTGAGGTTGGATGGGAAGTACAACTTCTCCCAGTGGGTGGTCAGCCGCTGGAGCGGGCTGCCTGGGGAGGTGATAGAGTTCCTGTCCCTGCAGGTGTTCAAGGGACAGTGGATGTTGTAGTGAGGGACGTGGCTTAGTGGAAGGAAATGGTGGTGGTAGGTGGGTGTTTGGACTGGATGGAGGTCATGGAGGTCTTTTCCAACGTTGCTGATGCTATGATTGTAGGAGAGGCATCTGCTGGGTGAGTGCTTTGCTGGGTGAGCGTCCCCCTGCTGGAAAGCAGGCAGCTGTGGTCTTTGCAGACAGCCACATCCACGGGGATTGGAGGCTTCTGAACCGGAACCTTGTCTTTCCCAGTCTTCGTGCCCGCTAAGTCACGTTGTTTGAAAGCAGCACCTTGGCGGCAACCTTGATTTCTGCAGCCTTCTCTGAGCTTTGTGCCACGAGAGCTGTGCCGCTTCTCCCTGTGATGTGAGAGTGTCTGGAAGGCCCTGCAAGAAGTCTGGGTAGGTGATGGCAGTGTCTCTTCCTTTCCCCGCCGGTGCTGGACATAGCGGGGACCGGGAGTGGGGGGACATCCCAGCAGTGGATTCCTACCTCAGCAGAACGGAAGGGCTGTTATGATGGGTGTATTTGAACTGGAATGAATCTGAGGCTGATGAGAGAAACGAGGGGCCTGTGAAAAAAGGAGCGTGCTGCATTTGTGGTGCAAGATGTTCTGGGAACTGCTTGCTAACAGTGCCCACAGACTTGGATGAATCTTCAGTCGGGTGCAGGGACGCGTAATGCTCATCGTAGAAGTCACGCTGACAGCAGCAGTAGAGAGACAAATTTCATAGGGCTGCATGCTTTTTTTTTCCTTTTGTTTCAGTCCTAACCGTGGAAGCATAGAAGCGTTACCCAGACCAATTGAGCATTTGCCACCTGGGCTTTCTACCAATGCCATAGGCAGTGGAAGTCAGCATTGCAAGCATCCGTGAGAGCCCTGCAAAAGACTGGTGAGAGTTACCCTGGGCGGCCTCCTTTGGAAATCTCAGGTCTCTGTAAGCTCTCAAGCTGTGTCGTAAGTCCCCCCGTGGTGCTGACTCAGCTCTCCCTGTCTTTGGTGTAGGAGAGCTGGTCTTGAACTCCTTCCTGTATCCTGCCTATCATCTGCTCCCTGCTTTGCCCATGGCCCAGCGAGCCTTTTATTCCTCGCCCTCAGATTTGCACGTGTGGATGAGAGCATCTGCTTATGTACATGTGCACTTATGACAGTGCACTGCACGTCTGCTGCCATTGCTTTGCAGCCCTCGTGTGGTTGAGCACCACAGAGTCCTTTGCTTACTCCCCCCCTTCCCGGTGGGATGGGGGAGAGAATTATGGGGGAAAAAAAAGAAGGTGGAACTCATGCGTTGAGAGAAATCTCTTTCCAAAGGTAGAGAAAAGGACAGAAGTAATGGATGCACGCGCACACACACACACACACATATATATATATGAATGTATGTAACAAGTGATGTAGAAGCAGTGGCTCAGCACCTCCAAGCAATGGCCAAGCAGAGGAAGAGAGTGAGATGAGCTCCCACCCCGTCCAAACCCCCTTCCACTTGATGTCATATGGTATGGAATATCCCTTTGGCCCGTTGACATCAGCTGTCCTCATTAGGTTTCCTCCCAGCTCCTTCTTGAGAGCTTTGCTGAGAACGGCCTTGGCTCTGTCCAGGTCTGCTTCTCAGAAACTATAAACACGAGAGTGTTCTCACTGTCGTAGCATCATAGCAGACACTGAAGAAAAATGGATCCCACCTGAGACTAAGACAGCCCCCCAGTGTGCCGTGCAGCGAGCCGTGTGGGGCTGCAGGTCGTGCATTTCCCTGGCAGCATTGGCCAGGGGTGCTGGGGAGGTTTGCGTGCTCAGCTTGGTCATCGCGCTGCTGTGCCTGTCAACGCAGCATGCTTCGTGCTATCCGAGCAGCAGAACAGCGTTTCATCACCAAGGTTGCCATAATATTTACTGGAACCAGATGCATTTGTGGTCCTCTGAGGCTGGGTTTAACCCAACGAGCTCTTCTCGAAGGAGCTTGTTTTGATTCCCTTTGTCCGTGTGCGAGATGCGCTTATCCCACTTGTGTTCTGTGCTTTGGTATTACTCTTGGTGGGCAGAAGGAGCTGGTGGATTCAGCAGCAGTAGATTCTGTTGGTTTCCTCTCTGCTGCTTCATCCCTGGGAGCTTGCTGCTGCACGGAAGAGTACAATCGTGTTTATCCCAAGGCTGCTGTAAAGGGGAGCCCGGTTGGCGTAGCAGTGATCAGCAGCTAACGGGCTGTGCAGAGGAGGGCTTTTGCAGAAGGAGCAGGAGTGCCTGCGTCCATCTGTATCCCTCGGATACGTTCTGGCAGTGAGGCAGCAGCTGTGGCCACAGTGACGTGAATGCAGACTTGGCAAGACCCCCAAGGCTTGGGGCTGCCACGTGGCGTTTCCTAGCCCTACCCTCCTTTATATGCCTGGCAAAGCACAGCCACCCTGCACCCAGGGCAAGCGTTTGTCTTAGTGTCATGTTTCACGCTATCTTGTGAAGCTCAGGCACTGGGGGCAGCTTCCCCCCAAAGAAAAGGAGGAGGAAATGAGGTCGTCATGGAAGCCAAAAGGCCAAAATGCACTCGGGAAAGAAACTGTCGAAGCAGTCTAGTAGTAGTACTATGTATTTCTCTTCCTTTATTTCCATCCAGGTGCAAGAGATGGCTGCTCTAAGCCGCCCGTGGATGCAAAGAAGGACCTAGTGTGGATTTGCCATAGGCCCAGCAAGAGGCTCAACAGCACCAAGCTCCGGGTCCTGCACTTTGGTCCCGACAACCCCATGCCAGCTTCTCCAGGATTTGGCTGGGATGGAATTCCAACCACGCACTGATTTCTCGAACGCTGGGGTGCCCTGTTGGAATCCTGTGGTCTTGTGACGTGGTCTTGCCTCCCCACCTTGTCCGTCCATGGTGGAGCAGCCGGGTGGCCCTTAGTGATGTCATAAGCGGCTAGAATGAGGGGAGGAGCAGCGCGTGCTGCGTCCCTTCATTGGAGTGCTTGAGCTCGGCGTGAGTACGTGGCTTGTTGCACTTGTGCATCTACTGAGTGTGTTTGTCTTCATCCCATCTTGTGCAGCGCCTTGTAGGTAAGCTGAGACGGCGCGGGATAGACGGGTGGGCAGCGAGGGCTTGAGAAGTGCTGGCTGGCAGAGCTCCTAGGATCATATTGCTTCGTCTGGACCAGTCAGACGCCATTTTCCCCCAGGCCATCCAGTCCAAAGCCATCCATCAAGGTGGCATTTGGTCCAACGGTTTCTTCCCTGGTTCTTCCCTTTGCTCAATTGTGGCAAGGCTCATCTGACCTGCTCTTTCTCCCTCCCCTCCCACCCTCCGCCTGCTCCCTTGGTGCAGCTTTTGCTCGTGGAAGATCAGAGCAAAGTGACAAGGAACGGCTGCGGGTTCGAGGATTCTCTTCTCCCTTGTTCTGATCTCTTGCCAGGTACGTGCCATGTTTTGTATTGCCACATGGTCAGCAAGCCCGTGTTTAGTCACACCGTGTAGTAGTAACACAGCCTCGTCCAGCTGAAATGCAGCTCTGGTCACGTTGTGGGTTTTTTCCACTTCCTCTCCAGCTCAACCCTCAGCAGGATGCTGCCTGTAGTGCTGGGAGCAGCTAGTGTGAAGGAAGGCAATCCTTTAGGCAAAGAGCCCTAGCCGCAGTTTGTGCAGAGCTGCAGAACATGAGCCAGGGGCAAGAAGCGTGCATGCTTTGGCTGTGTGAGTGTGGCCGACAGCTGTAGGGAGCACAGCAGCGATTGCAGGCAGAGGAAATGCGTGGGCAAGGCTGCGGCCGGCGCTGGTGGTGAGGCTGCTGCTGGGAGCCGGGGGCTGGGGAGCAGCTCCAGCCCAGCAGTGACACCTCTCCCTGGCCTGCTACTGCGCTCTCAGCGTGCTGCGGGCAAATGCATCTGCTGCTTTGTGCCAGAGTCCCCATCTGCTAGCAGAGGGACAGCGACTTGGTCCAGTGCTGCGTATTGCAACGGCTGTCCCGTTTGAATAGACTGCACAGTGGTTGTTTCTAGAAGCCTAGTGGGCATGAGAGTAGTTCTGAAGAAGACTCTCAATCCAGTGCTGTGTGAGCACAGGAAATGTGTTTCTTTTCTGTTGCAGCTTGTCGCGCCTGCTGTGATGGGCATCGCGAGCAGCGAGATCAGCCGTGGGCCTGACCGGGCGTTGACGGAGGTACAGTGTGAAGCTCTGCTTGGTCTCTGTTCCCTGACTTGAGCCAGCAGAATGAGCCACAGTGTGCTCTCCTGCTTTTCAAGAGAGAGAGCATCCTTCCGGCTCTCTCGGTGTCCCTGAAGAGCTGCCTTAAAAGCTTCATTTCCTTGCTAGTGGCATCGAGATGGCACCCTGAAATCCTCCTTGTTTGTCCTCAGCTCCTCACCATGGCCTGTGCTCTCTGTTTCAGCCTGAGAACCAGGGGAAGCCTCTGCTGGTCCGTGAGGAGTCATCTCTTAATATTCCAGCTATTGCTGCTGGCCATGTTATTAAGAGATACGTTGCCCAGGCAGCGGATGAGCTCTCCTTGGAGGTAAGCAGATAAAGAAGGCGTTCCTTGTTGTCACGGCCAGAAGAGTATACCGTGTGAATGCATCAGGAATATTCTCAGACACCTTCAGAATGCCTTGTGAGGCGAAGCCCAGAAGATGCAGGTCCAGATAGGACTTGCACTGGGTTGGATGCAGGGAGGAGTTCAGCCATGTCTAAAAGATGTTTTCATTTGGCATGCTTGCACTGTATTCTGTCTGGTGTGTAAGGCAGTGGCTCTTGTACCTCCACGCCCAGCTTTCCACGGGAAATGCCTGAAGAGCTGCCCCGGTGCAATTGCTCTCAAGCTGTGCGCTCTTTGGCAGTGCAGAAGAAGGGTGCCATTTCAGCTGTGCTTTCCTCCCAGCTGTGCTGACGCTGGGATTGATGTTGCAATGTCTTGCAGGTGGGAGACCTGGTGTGCATTACTGCTATGCCAGCAAAGGAGCAGAGCCCCTGGTGGAGAGGCAAGCGTGGCTTTCAGGTAGGCACAAGCTTCAGACTCCTGGGCGCAATTGCAGTCAAGTGAGGAACGTCAGCTTCGAGCTGCTCTGCCCGCACAGGGTGGCTTCTGGACGTCAACAGTTTCCCTGTGTCGCTGTCAGAGGACTTTCCCTTTGGCTCTGGGCTTGGGTGGGAAACTGTCTCCTCATGTGACTTAGAAGCAAGAGCCTCTCGTGCTCAATGCGCAGTCAGAAGTTGACCACCTCTGTCCTTTGTACAAGCACGGAGGACAGAGCCATCTTCTCTGGAACCAATTATTGCTTTTGTAGGTCTTCTGGCTGCAAATGTTGAATGAGGGTTACTTTTCTGCAGGCCATTCTTTCTTGGTTGAACAGTTGAGGCCTGAGAAATGCTGCATTCAGTATTCCATCCTCTTTCTTTTCTTGTTCCAGGTTGGGTTTTCCCCGTGAGTGCGTGGAGCTCATTAGTGGAAAACTTCCTGAGGCCCTCATCAATTCAGCACCAAAGCCAGGTACGGATGTTACATGTGATGGCGCGGGGAAGTCAAATGGAGTCTTTTTCTGGGTGTGTTCTGTGTTGAATACCTCCTTTATCCATCCCACGTTCTCCTCTGTGTTGATGATCCTTCCTGCATCCCACGGGGCGTAGGGCTGCTGTTTTGTAGGCAGTGAGAATGAGGGCTTGGGCAAATGCTCGAATCCTTGTAGAATGCAGTGTTGGCAATGTTCTTGCCGCTTTGACGCGCTCTGTAGAATGTGTTTCCGCTCAGCCTGGTCCCACTGAGCCCAACCTGAAATGAACTGGTTTCTTCCTTTTGTTGTGCAGTGCCAAAGAAGCGTGGCAAGCTCCTCAGCTTCCTTCGTTCCTTCGTGAAGGCCCGCCCAAAGGAACCGAAGCAGCGGGAGATGGAGAAGGAGAAGGAGAAGGGAGGGGTGTTTGGCTGTGACCTGGGAGAGCATCTTCTCCACTCTGGCCGTGATGGTAAGGAACAGCCCGTTCCTGAGAGCTTCCTCCCTCTGTTGGGCATGTAAAGATGAAAGAAAGGGAGATCATGTCTAGCAAGGGGCAGGTTGATAGCGGTGGAGAAACGTGAAATGGGAGTTGATGGCTGCAAGGGAAGCTGAGGCTAATGCTCATAGGAGGCCGGCACACTTGTATTTGCTTAAAGCCAAAGGTGTAAGCCAATCCCACGCTAGCCTGAAAACAAAGGAAGCCTTTTGGCCCAAGAGAGTGTAGTGCGTCAGTTTCCTAGCTCTTCTGGACATGAGGTCTCACGCCTCCATTGCGGTGGGAGCTGTGATGGGACTTGCAGTGTCTCTGGCTTCCCCAGAATTACTTTCTGCAGGCTGCTTGGCAGGTCCTGGCATTTCTTGAAAGCCAAGAACACGTCCGTGTCCAGTTTTGTCCCCGGCTCCTGCCTGCCTGCGACGTCTGCGACAGCCTTCTTTCTCCTGTGAGGAGGAGGCAAGCAGTAGCCTGGCTGGGCTTAGTGGATGGGATGTGACAGGGGCAGCGGCTGAAGCAGGACTTGAATCAGGAGCTCAGCTAAGCGCTGGCCCTTGTTCTGTAGTCCCCCAGGTCGTGCAGAGCTGCGCTGAGTTCATTGAGCAGCACGGCGTGGTGCAGGGGATCTACCGCCTGTCCGGCGTGGCGTCCAAGATCCAGAAGCTGCGGTAAGAGTGCTTCTGGACTGTATGTTGTCTTGCTTTGGAGTTGTTTTCCTCTTTCTCCAAGCCCTCTGTTTTTGTGTCCTTCTCTCCAGCCATGACTTTGAGTCGGAGCAGATTCCGGAGCTCACCGTCCGGGACATTCACAGCGTGAGCTCCCTGTGCAAGATGTACTTCAGGGAGCTCCCGAGCCCTCTGCTGAGCGAGCAGCTGCATGGCAAGTTCTCGGTAAGCACAAGGCAATGGCCTTCATGTCCCTCTTCGTGGCCTTTCCCATCCACACACACGCCTGCGCACCTTTTTTTGGTCTTTTTTCTGTTGAAGTTGGGGTTTTGATGGACATCCAGTGGGTGTCTCTGTACAACAAGCAGCTCGTGCTTCCTGCACACCGGTGCACCGTAACACCTGGTGTGTGCATCCTGCCATTGGAAATGTGGGAGATGGGAGCAGCAGTGCCCTCTGCAGCTCTGAGGCCCTTTTTCTGTTAGCCCCATACGCTTGACTCGCATGATGTGTGTCTCATTCCCTTTCTGCTTTCTTCCAGGACGCTGTTTGTGCCGGTACAGATGAGGAGCGGTTGCTCCGAGTGCAGGAGGTCATCCAGCAGCTGCCTGCACCTCACTACAGGTCAGAAAACTGCTGCCCTCGGTGTGGGGAGCTCAGCCCTGCTGCATTCAGAGGGCGATGATGCGATGGCAGGCTTTGTGTCACGCTGGCAACGTGATGCCTGTGTGTGTTGAAGTGGTGGATGGCTGCGTGGGGTGAATGGATTGGGTCAGCTCCTGGGCACGGGGGCACGGCTGGTGCAGCTGATGGCTGCAGCTGTGCTGTGCTGGGGCTTGGTGCTGCAGCGTGGCACTTGGGAAAGCTTGATCTACTTGCTAGTAGCAAGAATGAAGTGAGGTTTGTTTGGTGAATGTGAGCACGGCGTGCTCAGTGGTGCTGAAGGTTTGGCTCTTGCTTTCCAGGACGCTGGAGTACCTGATGAGACACTTGGCTTGTCTCGCTGGGAGCTGCTCCATCACAAACATGCCCGCTAAGAACTTAGCGATTGTGTGGGCTCCCAACCTCTTCAGGTAAACTTCTTTTTCCGTCTCAGCACAAGGCTTAGATCTGTTCCCCCACGGGCACAGTTTGGAGAGGAGGACAATTTGTGCTCTCTTGGTTTTGTCAGATGGGGCTGGTGTGTCCTTGATCACCCGGGAGAATGTCTTCAGTGGCATCAGTGCTTGCCCACTGCGGAAGTCTCCAGAGCCCAACTGGACAGCCTTTGGCTGCCCAAATGCAAACGTGGGGAAACGATCTCGGGTCAATGACTTCTCCAATCTGCCTTTTCTACAGATCCCAGCAGAACGAGGCTGCCTGCGCCAGCGGAAGAGCTGCCTGCGAGGAACTGCAGAGGCAGTCGGATGTGGTGGAATTCCTGATCAACCACACCGACGTCCTCTTCTGCTCCAGCTCCACATCAGGCATCGGAGATGGAGCAGGTGAGCGTCTTCCTGCATGAGCTTTGTCTTGATGAGACACCTTGATCAAATGCAGGCCTTCTCCAGGATTGTTGAGCTACGCTTTTGCTATCGAGGGGCCAGCAGGCTTGTGCTTAGATGAGAATATGGCATCCTCTGTGGCTGGATGCGGAGAATGTCAAGCCCAAAGTTGAGCATGAGAAAACCGTCCCTGTCATGGTGATGTTTTGTGCAGGTGAAGCTTGATGAAAGGGTTTGACCTCCTCTTCTTTCACTTGACCAGAAAAGCAAGGCTGAGAGATGTGCGGCACCTCCCCAGAACTGTGATGGCTGTGCTGCTGCTTTCTGATCCTCCCTCTTAGCTGTGGTCTTCCCTTCCAGGGTGCAGTTCTCCATCAGGGGCCGAGTCTGTGCAGGTGTCTTCTCTGCCACCAAGCTGCTCACCCTGGAGGAGGCACAGGCACAGAGGGGAGGCCACAGCAGCTCTCCCGCTGTGACAGAGAGCAGGGACATGGAAGTGGAAGAAGACGGCCCGCGCTGCGCGGGGGAAATTCCACACAATCATTGACTTTCCGTCTGAAAGGTAAAGAGGACTTTCTTTTCCAGCAGCTTCCTATCAGACTGTGTTGGGTGGGCTTTTGTGGGTTTTTCTCACTATTGCTAGTGCCAAAACTTGCAGAAGCTACGTGACGCCAATGGTGCGTGTGGTGGTGTACTGAATGTCCCCTTCCTTTGGACTCTGAGGTTCAACTAACAGGCATGCTCTGCATCTGGGTTGACATGGCTGAGGGGAATGTAGCCAGCAAGACTCCAGGGCTGAGCTCTAGGAATGGAACTATCCTCAACTGTGTGAATCAGAGCGAGCTTCAAAGTTGTGTTTCAGCAGGAACCAGGCAGTGCTAGGAACAAGCAAGTGTTGGCAAGAGCTCAGGGCAGCTCTTCCCTCACCCTGCACCATGCACGACTCACACCGCTCCCTCTTTTCTCCCTCCAGACCAAGTCCACCCAGCAGGGTGAAGGAATCCCCAGCATGCAGTTGGTGTTCCTGCTTCAGGCCAGAAAACCATCCTCTGTGGCCAAACGCCAACTGCAGCGCGATGCCAGGGAGCCCTCAGAAACAGAGGTGGTGGTCCTGGCAGGTAAGGGTGCACATCCAGCTGTCAAAACCCTGCTTGTCAGCGCCATGGAATTCATGCTTGGAGTCCACACAAAAGAGGAAGACAAACAACAAAAGCGCAACAGTTCCTTTCGAGACAGTGCTCCTACTGTTGCTATTGTCCTATTGGCTTTGTCCTGCCCACTGCATAAGCAAATCTCAAGAACCACTCTCATCATTCAGCTTGTGCAAGTTTGCCACTAACTGTTTGCCTGTGTATCTACTCCTTCCTAGGTGAACCGAGCCCTCGTCCACAGCAGAAGAGCCAGAGCGTTATAGCGATGGTTCACTGTGTGCTTCCATCAATGCAGAGCTGCTAGGAAGCACAATCGCTGCGGCTCGGATGACAGCCTTCCATATAACACCAGTGAGGGAGTGAAGGTGCTCATCCAGTGGAAGCCCTCATCTCTCCCGGCTGTGCAGAAGACGCTGACCTGAGCCTGCCAGAAACAACGTTACCGAGCTGGACTGTTGACGGGGCACCATTGCAGTGCAGCCCAGCCCAAGCAAGCCGAGTGCCCCGACAGCAGCAGCTCCATGCAGGAGCAGGTCAGCGTCAGCCAGGAGGAGCCGAGCCTGGTGGAGGGGGACGTAGAATCAGAGCTCCAGTCCCAGGCACCGGGCAGCAGCACGAGCTCTGAGCCCTCTCTCCTGAACAAGAAGGATGAGTCCCATGTGTACACCGGACCTCTCACAAAAAGGCCCTCCTGGCTGTGAATGAATAAAAGCACGCTGGTGCTGGATCAACGCTTGGACTGCCTTCTGAGTCTTCATTCCCGGGATTGGGATGGATGCAAGCAACAGCAAGGCAGCTCATGTTGCAAGGCTATGGCTGTGGGCTGTGCGTGCAGCAGAGCTGCGGGTTTGTTCCCATTTTGTCTGGCTGTGGGATGCCTCAGCGAGAGCTGTGCTCCCGTAGTGTTATGGTAGCAAAGAACTCAGCATCCGGGATGCTGTCATGACATGCCAGCTTTCCGTGCTATGGCTGTGGGCTTTGTGATGCTTTTGAGTGGAGGGATGCCTCGGC